>NW_015176489.1:400442-503902 GCF_001447785.1 Gekko japonicus | reverse complement strand
GAGGCAACCCGGGTCCCGCGGGTGCTGGTTGCAGAGGAGGCGGTAATCCAGGCGGCAGCGCCGGCGGTTGGGGCGCTGGCAGTGGCGCCGCAGGCTGAACCGGCTGGGCAGGCACGGCCGGCTGTGCCGGGCGCGGCACCGGTGGTGGAATGACAGGACCCAGACGATCCGCGATGCGATCGTCCACCATCTGGTGCATGGCGTTGAAAACTTCTGTCACCGTCCTCATGAGATCCTGCACCGACCTCTCGAGCTCCTGGATCCTGCCATCCTGGGATGCCCCCCAGTCTGGCTGCTCTTCCCGCTTGTCTCGTCCGGTCGCTCTCTCCTCCGGCCAAAACTCATCCTCCCCTCGATAAGCCACAGCCGGGCAACTCCGGGGTCTTTCAGGATAAGATCCCGGTTCAAAAAGGCTTTCTCGGGGCCCACTGCCCCGATGAACAAACGTTTCCCTGGTGCCTTGGGTATCGAACATAGTCCAATCCTCTGAGGCTTTGACCTCTTGTTTTCCCCAATGCGATGGGGTAGGAGGAGGCCAAGGAATAGTCTCATGCCTCGGGATCGCTCCCCCAACGGCACCTCGGGCTTCCATGTAGTCCGATGTTAAGGCAGTGGCCGGGACGGCACCTCGGTCCTCTGCCCAGAAAAAGGATTTCCCTTCGGCCCCGCTCATGATCGATGTCAGACTCGGGGTGAGGGGGAAAGAGGATTCTGGACAAAATGTCAGACCCCCAAAGCAGGAGAACAAACCCACGTTCCAAAGAAGTAAGATTTATTTCCAAAGCATGGTTGATCATGAACATACAGAGAATTGTCCAGAATGACTACAATACACAGGGGCAGTATAATATAGGAACTTCAAACTTGGTTAACCCAATGGGCTAAACTCCCTCGCAAGGGAGTTGATTAGAAAAGGCGCGAAGCAGCCTGAGAACTCCAACGGCTCATACCATAAACACAAGTTCAGTTCACACGGGAATCTAATTAAGCAAGGCAAGAAGACATAACACTCCATCGTCCACCTGTAGGAGAAGCTTGGCAGTTACAGTCGCATACCAGAAGAGAATAACACGGGGAGGGAGGGAAGAGGGACACATCCCAGAGAAATGGCAGCTCGCTGACAATTATAAGCTCACAATAATCTGCAGAGTACTCTAGGTGAAACAGTGAAATGTGGTGGAAACTATTTCAGAGTGATTAAATATTTTCTGTTTAATCAGTGGCAGTACATTTCTAATGCTGTAATATTTATAGAAAAATAGATGGCAGTTAAACTATTAGGGTGCAGTAAATAAACTTTTACAGGCAAGTATAACCTGAAGTTGGGGTGGGGTGGGTTTGTCTTTGATTTGCACTGAGTGACTTGCCAATTTCTGTATTCTTGTGGTCCCCTAGTCTGCTGATAATGGTCTTAAGGGCTAGTGTATGTCCTGTGTGCTTTTTTTTTTTTGCCCCACCAGCTGGCCTTGTGACTTTTCCCACTGGCTTCATCTAACAGTAATGATACAGGAGGGAAGCTAAGCAGTGTCATTACTTGCAAGGGAGACCACTAGGGAAGGCTCTGCAGAGGAAGGCCATGGCAAAATAGCCCTGCTTCTCACTTGCCTTGAAAGCCCCTTTGCTGGGGTTGCCATAAGTCTGCAGTGACTTGATGGCACTTTACACACGCACACAGCAGTAATGGCTAGATACTTGAAAACCTGAAAAAAGTTTTGCTGTTTCCATGGGGGTAAAACTGGAAGCATCCTTTTAACCTCAATTAATATTCAGCTGTGCATCTGGAAACCATCAAAAACCGCCTCATAGACCTAGCAATAATTGCCTTGGGGTGAGCCCACAAACCTACAGATCTGCATAATGCTGCCCCATGGGGTGACTTGCTAACAGACAAAAGATCAGAGTGATCCCTGGGCTGTAGGAAGCACTTCACGGACTTCAGAGTGATTATGCCAGGCTGGCCATTCACTCCTTTTCCCAAGAAGGACAACTGTTTCATGGTCAAGTCTGGACAGTTAAAAGTTCTTATTCTTAACTTGATCCAAGTCATACGTTCTGGCAGCTGATTCTTGGTTCCTGACTGCCCACTTTCATCACCAACCTGTCCTTTGGGCTACTCATTTCCAGGTCAAGAGCGGTCACTCAAAGATGACCTCTGGCTGAACTCTGAAAGGGCAGATCCAACCCATGGGCTGCCAGTTAGCTATCTTGGCACAGAGAAACCTATTTCTTCTCTAACCTCCTCCAGGCTTACGAGCACTCATCATCATCATCATCATCATCATCATAGATTGGATTTATACCCCGCCCTTCACTTGGGGTCTCAGAGTGGCTTACAACCTCCTTTCCCCTCCCCACAACAGACAACCTGTGAGGTAGGCGGGGCTAAGAGAGCTCTTTCCAGAACTGCCCTTTCAAAGACAGCTCTTGTCAGAACTGTGGCTTGCCAAGGTCATCCAGCAGCTGCAAATGGAGGAGTAGGGAATCAAACCCAGTTCTCCCAGATTAGAGTCCGCACACTTAACCACTACACCAAACAGATCTAATGTGCATCACAGTCGCACAAGGCTGCCACCATAGTCCCCCAAATAGATATTGCCTCCAGAGTCCCATCATGCCATCCAGACCTACCCAACCCCTACAATATAGGAAGACACCCATGTTTCTATAATTTCATGAAATGTGCAAAACAGAATTATTCAGGGGGGCTTTCTTGCAGAAGGGGTGAAACTGTGGTGTAATCGTTCAGCTCAGGAGGTGACTTTTATTAGGGATAATGTTTCCTACACTGATTGTCTTGTTGCTTTAAACAGATATGTCTGCATGCTTTACTGACTGCCCTGTTGCCTTAGATACGTTTGCGATAGGGTTGCAAAGCTCCCGCCAGGGACAGGGCATCCCCTGCCCCCAATTCCTGTTTCCTGCTTCCACTCTGAGCAGCAGTGAGAGAAAAATGATCTTTAAAATGGACACTGAGCTGACGGTGTGATGTTACTTATATGGGGAAACCAGAAATGATGTCAGTCCTCTCTAGGAATCACTAGAAACGGTATGGTTTTGCTATAGAATTTTCAACAATTCCTGAAGAGGCATGACATTATTTCTGGGTTTTTCCTGGAAGTGCCATCACACTGTCACTGATGACACACACACACACACACCGGTCTCCTGCTGGTTGCCAGGCTGTGCCAGACCATGCCTGGCGACCCTAATTTAATCATTATTCAAGTCTTTCCCCCTGTTTTACAATCTGAGCCCAACTGTATTTTTGTCTGACTAGGAATCTTTGCTGTTAGATTAAAATGTTACCATATTTTGTAATCCATTTTTGACTGACTGAAAAGGGGACTTTTTATCACTGGGATCCCAGTGAGATAGGCTCTTCTGCTTTGGCAGGTGACCTTCTGCCCCACTCCAGCTTTCTCTGCTATCATTCAGCTCAGTGGTGGTGGATTCTGGGGGAAATGGAGGGCAATCAGCATTGCTGATGACACCGCAACATCACTTCCAGCATGACTTTGAAGTGACGATATCACATAAGGTATTTATAATGTACTGGGTTCGACACGTGTTAGTGATGAGCTCAAGCTTTATTGTGATAACAGCTCAACTCAAAGACAACTCTAGCAGAGTCAGAGCCCTACCCAAAGGTGTCTCAGGGTGCGTTCAGATGGGGCATTTAAGCCTGTATAGAAGCCAGTTAGAAATGGAGTACTTACGCACAATTACACGCACAACATCTGCCTTCCATCCCTAACCATTGCCAATTGTCGCAAACACCCCTTAAACCGGTGTAGTTTGCCACTAGGTACCCAAGTGGTGTTATCCTGAGTGCTCCGGTTCTAGCTGCTTTTCCCCCATCTGATCGCTCTCTCAGAGTGGCTTACAAACTCCTTTCCCCTCCCCTCCCCACAACAGACACCCTGTGAGGTAGGTGGGGCTGAGAGAGCTCTGACAGAAACTGCTCTTTTTCAAGAACAGCTCTTATCAGAGCTATGGCTTGCCCAAGGTCATCCAGCCAGGTGCAAGTGGAGGAGTGGGGAACCAAACCCGGTTCTCCCAGATTAGTCCATTCACTTAACCACTACACCAAACTGTAAAATGGCACACCCATCACACACCCACTCCCAACAATAGGCTATTTACAGAGGCACTCCTGGGCGATAGGTCCATCCCAGGATCCTAGCAGTCCATTGTTCTGTGACCCCAAGCTGGGTCTGTTAAGGTTAGGCTTAGTACACTACAGTATTGTCCTAGTATTTGCCCCTTACGCAATGGCACCACTTCTAGGTCATGCCAGAACTGGTGTCACTGGCTAGGCTGCCCTTCCCGAAAGTTCCCTGCCCCTTGTCAGCCTCAGGCTGGCAACTCCAGCTTGCCCACTTCCCATGGGCTCCAGGGGGACCAGGGCCTGTGGAATTACGTCCCTCCAGTATTGGCTCCACAGTCACAAAGAAACAGAGCACCTGGCTGGGCTTGAATCTGCCAACGTGCCCAAATTCTACCAGTGCATGACAAGCTGGTAGAGAATAAGCCTGATATTTGCTTTATGGACTGCTTATTGCTACACACAATGGACTGTGCACATACACATAGGCTCAGAAAGCTGTACACTTTAGGTCACCTGTTGTGATGCCACACATAGAGGGTGCCTGCACATATCTTACATGTAAATAAGGTTTCAGCTACACAGTTACCCAGTCTGGTGAAGAAGCACAAACCTCCATTATTGTGAGCAATGAAACAGCAACTCTCGGAAGAGACAGCCCCCATGACAGAGCTGCTTGTAGTCATGTACTACCCATCACCTGCTTTGTTCCTGAGCTGGAATTTCCTGCCATATGGACATTTTGTTATCAATGGAACTGGCCAGCTTCATCAGCACTACAATGAAACATCCTGATGCCTAGATTTCACACCTGTCCAGATGCCATACTTTGAGTAAGGTTTTAGGTTACAATATTGGCCACCCCTCCTAGGTAACCCCCCCTTTCCCACATGCAACCAATAGGATTGTTTTTGGGACGGACTAACAGGTAGGTGGGTCAAGAGGTTGGCACAGTTACCACCCACCTCTTGGACCCCCTATTAAAGGAGAGAACCAGACATCTGGCCCCTCCTACCTGGCTAGATAGCATCTCCCCCGCAACAACCCGTCTGCTTTTACCCCTCTTAAGTCTCCCTTGCTATCCCCAACCCTTGCCTCTACTTTGTTCTCTTGATCTGCAGTCAAGAGACCGGCTGGTTCTGGTCGTGTGTGAATTCCCTTTGTTTCTATTTCTCCCCCTCCATTCTTCATTGGAACAACCAAGCTGCAAGACAGGTAAGTATTGCCCACCATCATCCCTACCTGCTAATGCAACTGTGCTTATTTTCTACTGTAATTCTTAGGAACTTGATTGAATGTGTGAGTGCATCAGTATTGTTTGTATGAGATATACTTTTTAAAGTAAAAGATATCTATTTTAACCACAACAGCCTCGAATCCTTTACTGATAACCCTTGGTGGGATCAGGACCTTGGTATAAATTGGCAAGAACCCATTTATAAATTGCCAATTGCTGTAAATAAAGCAATTTGGCTAACAAAGCACATCCCACAATGCATGTCAGGTTAAAATGACAATACCATGACTGTTTAGTTCTCATATTGAAGGAGAACCATTTTAGGTTCTCTAATGACTACTTCAGAGACACTAAATGTTGTAATCCCAACCAATTCCCAAATTCAAAATATCCGCTCAAAGGATAATTATGAAGGAAGGTTCCATTAACTCTTTTAAACACTCCTTTTCAATTTACAGGCAGCCTGGATGGTGAAAACAGTCAAATTCATCTCTGTAGAGAATCTCAACCCCCACCCCATCCCTGGTGTTTATTTTCCTCTTTACTTTTTTCTGTCTGTGTGAAAACTCCCATTTATATGCTGGTTGATATTCTCAGTGATTTCTAGAAGCAGATGCACTCAGAAGTGATGGGTTTACTTCCTAGTATGGGTGGTTAGAATGGCAACCTTAGTTCTTTAGAAGCCTTCTCTGAAAACTTTGGTTCCATGACTAGGGTATGTGTCTAATATCTTGCACAGTAAGTATCAGTGCAAAGAATTCCTTTAACTTCTATGGTTCTTCTCTATCCTCCTTCACTAATTTTTTCACATTATTGTCATGTTACTGTCAAATGGTCTCCAAAGTGGGTTTTCTAATGTATTTAGTATGTTATTGGTTTTAGCAACCTAATGCTCAATTCAGGTCTTTTTTTTTGCTTGCTTGCTTGCTTGCCTTGTTGTCCGTTTAGATTTCTTCTATCAGAACTTGTGCTCCTTTTTTATTTTCCTCAGGCCCGCTTTTTGAAGAAAGCCTTCTTGCCATTTATAGATTCCTTAGGGAGCACTTATGTCCCGCTAACACTGCTGGCACCCTCTTGGGCTGGTTTGTTCCATTTCTAACCTTGTGGTAGACACACATCTTTTATTATAACAGTTTTAAATAACCTACAAGCATTCTCAAGAACTTTCTTCCTCCCTTTCAACCTCACTCGCTGCCTAGGGAGATTCTATATTGACAGAACACCACTGGCAAGATTTTATCAACAGGTTTGTGTGCGGGGTTTCTCATTTCATACCTGCTCAGTTATTCACCGCCTCAACAGCTCTTACATGTGAGGTTAATAGAGAATCTGTAAAACTGGCTGCGCAGTTTTCTATGATTTTCTCATAGGGAGAAAGTATTCTATCACATTCATGTTACAGTTAGATAGATTGTAGCAGCAATCAGTACCGTTTAAAAAGGTCTCCCCAATAAATTGCTTTTCAGATTGATTGAACACTGTACTGCCACTGTAATATTAAGCAATCAAAAGTAATTTATTGTTTACCTGCCACAAACCACTAAACATGAAACATAATTAAATGTGTTATGTTGTCCGAGGAGAGCTATGTTTTAGTACCAGCCCCCTCCCCCCAAATTGCCCATGTTATGCGATCTTTCCTTCTGTATGATTAATCTAAGTGCCGTTGCAGATAGAGAGCCATCATATTAATTCAGGCATCAGCAGTGATATTGATTAAATGATAGATGAGAAAATGGAACCTGTGGTAAAGCGGGGCCATATCCTTCATTCATTTATTGCATTTTGAAACAGCCTTCCCACTTAATGCACTTCAGACATAAAACACAAATAACAGCATTTAAAGTTTAAACAATGCAACGAAAATATCACCAGGACATAGGAATGAGTAATGGCAAAGGTCGAATATCGGGCACTGCATAAAAGGTTCATATAATCACAATTCCATATTTCAGGTTCAGTCTTATGAAGCTGGTGATGCTGGCTGAAATAAAAACAGGAGGAACAGGTTCATCACAGGACACACACTGCAAGAGTGCACAGTCCACAAACCTTTGGTGGATTCTGTGCATAAAACAGCTGTAGATGAACTGAGGGGGGAAACTGTTAAGTCCGTGCTTAACAAATTAGTCAGAGAGTGATTTAGCAAAACTCAAGTTTATTCAGCTCTTCAATCGACTTCTTCTGACACGGTACAACTCCTCATAGCCCGAACAGCTTGTCCATTTCAGCTGCTCGGTATTTAAACACTCCGGGCTAATGTAGCCACACCTACTGTACATTAAACCAACCTATCAGGTTGTGTGCATGAACGACCAATCATAAGCGGTCCCGCTTACATACATTCAAATCTGATTGGCCACAATACATTTCGGCGCGAATCCCTGCCGAAGCTTGAAGCTTTGCATGGCTTCTCTATGGGAGGATTCACATACCTCCTAATGCATTCAGGGCAGCATCTGAATACATTACAAATCCCTCCCCCCTAAGCAAAAACAACTACGAACAATCATAATCACTTAGGTAGGAAGGTGCTCTTCTCGTTCTCTGAGACCTCCTAGGTGGACTAGGCTCAGGGCACATCTCCGTCAGTGGCACTTCGTTCGACTCTGGGACCGCAGAGTCAGGAACACTTCCATCCGTTACGTTCGGTTCGAGAGTAGGGGTCTGATGAGGAGTTGTACCGTGTCAGAAGAAGTCGATTGAAGAGCTGAATAAACCTGAGTTTTCTGAAATCACTCTCTGACTACTTTGTTAAGCACGGACTTAACAATTGGCGACGAGGATGGGATCCAGGAGCGGGTAGGCAGCCCCGCTGGTCCCGACCCAACGACGGACAACCAAGAGCAGCAGCTCGCCGTGGCAGAGCAGCGACAGGCACCACCAGCACCGGTGGCAGCGATCGCAGCTATGGCCAATAGCCCGAAGTTCGAGGCATTCGAACCAGCGACCGAGGACTGGGACGCCTACCTGCTGAGGTTCGGGTTCCACCTCGAAGCGAACGACATCACCACGGAGGAGAAGAAGCGAGCCACCCTCCTGAGCTCTTGTGGCAAGAGCGTGTTCGATGTCGCCAGGTCTCTGGTGGCACCAGCGGACATCGGAACAGTGCCGTTCAAAGAGCTGACGGAGAAGTTGAAGGCACACTTCTCCCCGCAACCGTCGGAGATCGCTAGCCGGCACGCGTTCTTCAAGAGGAACCAAGCGCCCAACGAGACGGTGTCCGATTTTGTAGCGGCTCTACGTAAAGCGGCCAGACCTTGTCACTTCGCCGACGTAGAGGAGGCCCTGCGAGACAGGCTGGTGTGTGGCATGCGGGACGAGCGTCTGCAGCAGCGCCTGTTCGCAAAGGCGAAATTGACCTGGGCCGACGCCTACAATGAAGCCATCGCAGCGGAGACAGCGGACAAATCGACCCGTGAGGTGCGTCAGCGTCTGGCTGCAACAGAGCTACGCGTTCACCACCAGGGGTCCGAAGGAGAGCGTGAGGGCGCGGCTGAAGACGTCTGCGCTGTGAAAGGGCCTGCGAACCAGCGGACCCAAGTGAGGACTTCGCCCACTCCTCCTTGCACCGGCTGTGGCGGCAAGCACTCCAGAGAAAGCTGCTGGACCAAGGACGTCGACTGCAGAGCATGCGGAAGGCGGGGCCACATCGCTCGTGCTTGCAGAGCGCCAAAAGTTTCAACGCCCTCAAACAAGCCCAGGAAGCAACGTTCCCGAGCCGCACAACATGAAACCAGCTGCCAGGTCGTACGATCAAGCGCACCTTCGGTCCAACGAATCGGAGGCACCGGCAAGATCAACGTGACGGTCCATCTAGACGGCGTTCCGTGTGGCATGGAGGTCGACTCGGGATCGTCGGTGACCGTAATTTCGTCCAAGTCATGGCAGCAGTTGTTCCCCACCAGGAGTCGTCGCCGGCTGAAGCCAGCAGACACACACGTGTCCGACTTCCAGGGCAAGCGTATACCTCTGGCAGGGAGGGATACGTTTGAAGTTGAGTTTAAGGGGAAGCGGGCGACCCTTTCATTGTTGGTGGCTGAGGGGGACAGAGTGAATTTGCTGGGGCTTGACTGGTTTGAACCGTTGGGAATTGCTATTTCTGGCATTAATAGTGTAACGAAGAATAAATGGGCTGTACTGTATAAGGAATTTACTGATGTGTTTGGGGGTGGCCTGGGAAAATATACGGGACCCCCAGTAGCGTTTGAACTTGATCCTGCCGTGAGGCCGGTTCGCCTCAAGTATAGGAAGGTTCCCATTCCTCTTAAGCCCAGAATCGAAGCAGAGCTGGACAAGCTCATCGAGCAGGGTGTGTTAGAGCCAGTTCCCTTCAGTCGGTGGGAGACCCCCATTGTGACCCCTGTTAAGCCGGACGGGTCAGTACGCATCTGTGCTGACTACAAATGCACCATAAATCGGGCATTGCAGCAGCACTCGTACCCAGTACCGGTAATTAGCCATGTCTTGGCATCGTTGGGGGGGGGAAAGGTCTTTGCGAAGTTCGACTTGGCCCAGGCTTACCAGCAGCTCCCCGTGACCAAGGAAGCTGCTGAAGCACAGACCATTGTGACACACAGGGGGGCGTTCAAAGTAAACAGGCTCCAATTTGGACGCCCCCCTGTGTGTCACAATGGTCTGTGCTTCAGCAGCTTCCTTGGTCACGGGAAGCTGCTGGTCAGCCTGGGCCAAGTCGAACTTCGCAAAGACTTTCCCCCCCCCCCACGATGCCAAGACATGGCTAATTACCGGTACTGGGTACGAGTGCTGTTGCAATGCCCGCTTTATGGTGCATTTGTAGTCAGCACAGATGCGTACTGACCCGTCCGGCTTAACAGGGGTTACAATGGGGGTCTCCCACCGACTGAAGGGAACTGGCTCTAACACGCCCTGCTCGATGAGCTTGTCCAGCTCTGCTTCGATTCTGGGCTTAAGAGGAATGGGAACCTTCCTATACTTGAGGCGAACCGGCCTCACGGCAGGATCAAGTTCAAACGCTACTGGGGGTCCCGTATATTTTCCCAGGCCACCCCCAAACACATCAGTAAATTCCTTATACAGTACAGCCCATTTATTCTTCGTTACACTATTAATGCCAGAAATAGCAATTCCCAACGGTTCAAACCAGTCAAGCCCCAGCAAATTCACTCTGTTCCCCTCAGCCACCAACAATGAAAGGGTCGCCCGCTTCCCCTTAAACTCAACTTCAAACGTATCCCTCCCTGCCAGAGGTATACGCTTGCCCTGGAAGTCGGACACTTGTGTGTCTGCTGGCTTCAGCCGGCGACGACTCCTGGTGGGGAACAACTGCTGCCATGACTTGGACGAAATTACGGTCACCGACGATCCCGAGTCGACCTCCATGCCACACGGAACGCCGTCTAGATGGACCGTCACGTTGATCTTGCCGGTGCCTCCGATTCGTTGGACCGAAGGTGCGCTTGATCGTACGACCTGGCAGCTGGTTTCATGTTGTGCGGCTCGGGAACGTTGCTTCCTGGGCTTGTTTGAGGGCGTTGAAACTTTTGGCGCTCTGCAAGCACGAGCGATGTGGCCCCGCCTTCCGCATGCTCTGCAGTCGACGTCCTTGGTCCAGCAGCTTTCTCTGGAGTGCTTGCCGCCACAGCCGGTGCAAGGAGGAGTGGGCGAAGTCCTCACTTGGGTCCGCTGGTTCGCAGGCCCTTTCACAGCGCAGACGTCTTCAGCCGCGCCCTCACGCTCTCCTTCGGACCCCTGGTGGTGAACGCGTAGCTCTGTTGCAGCCAGACGCTGACGCACCTCACGGGTCGATTTGTCCGCTGTCTCCGCTGCGATGGCTTCATTGTAGGCGTCGGCCCAGGTCAATTTCGCCTTTGCGAACAGGCGCTGCTGCAGACGCTCGTCCCGCATGCCACACACCAGCCTGTCTCGCAGGGCCTCCTCTACGTCGGCGAAGTTACACGGTCTGGCCGCTTTACGTAGAGCCGCTACAAAATCGGACACGGTCTCGTTGGGCGCTTGGTTCCTCTTGAAGAAGGCGTGCCGGCTTGCGATCTCCGATGGTTGCGGGGAGAAGTGTGCCTTCAACTTCTCCGTCAGCTCTTTGAACGGCACTGTTCCGATGTCCGCTGGTGCCACCAGAGACCTGGCGACATCGAACACGCTCTTGCCACAAGAGCTCAGGAGGGTGGCTCGCTTCTTCTCCTCCGTGTTGATGTCGTTCGCTTCGAGGTGGAACCCGAACCTCAGCAGGTAGGCGTCCCAGTCCTCGGTCGCTGGTTCGAATGCCTCGAACTTCGGGCTATTGGCCATAGCTGCGATCGCTGCCACCGGTGCTGGTGGTGCCTGTCGCTGCTCTGCCACGGCGAGCTGCTGCTCTTGGTTGTCCGTTGTTGGGTCGGGACCAGCGGGGCTGCCTACCCGCTCCTGGATCCCACCTTCGTCGCCAATTGTTAAGTCCGTGCTTAACAAATTAGTCAGAGAGTGATTTAGCAAAACTCAAGTTTATTCAGCTCTTCAATCGACTTCTTCTGACACGGTACAACTCCTCATAGCCCGAACAGCTTGTCCATTTCAGCTGCTCGGTATTTAAACACTCCGGGCTAATGTAGCCACACCTACTGTACATTAAACCAACCTATCAGGTTGTGTGCATGAACGACCAATCATAAGCGGTCCCGCTTACATACATTCAAATCTGATTGGCCACAATACATTTCGGCGCGAATCCCTGCCGAAGCTTGAAGCTTTGCATGGCTTCTCTATGGGAGGATTCACATACCTCCTAATGCATTCAGGGCAGCATCTGAATACATTACAGAAACCAAACCAGAGAAGAAGGAACTAAGACTAGCAGAGCACATGGTGTAATACCATAGAGGGAGGGAAGCAAAACTTGGAGCTTCCCTAGCTAAGAAGATAACTTTCACTATAGACTTTTCAGAGATCTCTGCCCGGACATTACAGAGAAAGTGGCTAAGTTTCTCTGCTTGGCTTTAAAGCTGCGCCAAAGGTTTTTTTAGAATTCTTATATATGTGCTTTTAACTGGTTTTAAAATGTATAAATGGTTCTGATAATTTATGCCAATAAAGGCTAACTTGACTTGACTTGACGATAACTTTCACTGCCAAGTGAAGGTATCAAAAGTCTCCTGTTTTATTTCTGCTGCACCAGAAGGAGTTTTGTAGATCTCAGGGATTCCTGTGGAAATTGTGACTGTTCAAAGGAACAGAACTGCTACCATTTTATTGTTCATTTATTGTAGCCCTTTCCTTGCAGCTTGTGTTAGAATGAATGAATTTTTAATTTTTGTTCATGTAACTTTTATGTTGTATGCCACCTTAGAGTAGAAGGCTGCCCAGTGAAATAAGGAGAAAGCCCAGAACTCTTATTAAAACATCCTCTCACATGTATGCTTTTACGGAAATGGACTCCCAGATGCATCTCTTAAAGCTGTTTCTGATGTTACGATTCTTTCTACACAGAATGCGTTTCCCAGGTTCATGCACAAATTTGTAACAATCCCTGCATGGCTTTGATGCATTTTTCCATATGAAAGTGCCTTCTGTGTAGACAGATTGTAATGACTGAAGTGGCCTTTAGGATTGACCGATGCATTATGTTTTCTTTCCTGTTCATTTCCAAAAGGCTTCTTCTTTTTCAAATGCAGGCAACAGAGTTTCTATTTCAGAGAAAACATGTTTGTCCAACTGCTTTCTTGATAAAAGAATCAGCCCTGAGCTGTTGGTATCTCTAGTGCAGAACAAATGGGAATCCTTGTATGTTTTCCCCAAAAGAAACACAAAGCAGCTCAGGATTAACTTGTTTTGAAAGAGAACTTGGCGGAGGGAGCAAAGGGTTAAAGTGCCCCCTTGTTCCCATGCAGTTCACTTCCTTGAAAAAGCCGAACTGTCTGCTCTATTTGCCAAAAGAAAAGAAGTATTTGAAAATGAACAGAAAAGAAAAATAAAGGTGTAAACAACAGATACGTATAAATTTATCAAAGGTCTAAGGAGTGATGATAATGTACCATAGATAGTTTGTCTGTTAGCGCCACCTACTGTGTGCATTGTGAATGTTTGGAGAACACTGGAATAACAGGTGTTCTTGCTTTGTGCTAAATAATAGATTATCGTTTTATGCTGATTGAGCCATATCCTGAAGAGCCTTCCAAGGAGTATTTATTTATTTATAATGTTTATATTCCATTTTTTCTCCCCCCAAAGGATTCAAAGTATTACGCACCCTCCTGTTGTACATAATTCAGACAAGAAATATCTATTTGCTATACTTCAATTGTAAAGTGAGTCATTAAAGGCTGGTTCCAAGTACTGGGAAGCCCTGGACAATGTGCGCTTCATTGATCCCTTCCCTTTCTAAGTACACCACCTTGTGCCTGTACGCACACACTCTCTTGGAGAAGGAAGTGGAGCATGACTCTTTCATGCTCCATTAAGTTTTGGCAGTGCTAAACTAAGAACAAAAGAGTCCATTTCCTCTAGGCACAGTTCCCTGCACAAAATGGGAGGTTGGTCCAGACATCCCTGTAATATCACATATGTGAAAATCAGAACTCACACTTCTGATATCACATTTTTGGTACATATGTAGAAGGAGCTTGCTCCCCCCCCACACATGTGTAAACTTCACATGCATTTGAAAATCCTGCATCTTTCTATAGAGAATGCCTAGCCTCCCCATTTCCAACATTCACCCCTTGTAAAAGTCTACTGAGTAAAGACCACAGTACATACAACCTTTTCTATTTCCTTTCCTTTTTTTTTAGCCAAAGAGTAACAGCAGTTCTAAGAGGACATAAGTTTATGAAATCAAGACCGTACTACTTGATTTGTTGTCGTTCAGTCACACAGTCGAGTCTGACTCTTTGCGACCCCATGGACCACATCACGCCCAGCCCTCCTGTCTTCCGGCATGCTCCGGAGTTTGCTTAATTTTATGTTCATGGCATCGATAACACTGTCTAACCATCACATCCTTTGCTGTCTCGTTCTTCTTTTTCCTTCAATCTTTCCCAGCATCAGGGTCTTCTCCAGTGAGTGTGAGGGCTTCTAGCGTCCTGGCCACAGTGCTGGACCTCCTGGTGGCACCTGGTATTTTTGGCCACTGTGTGACAGAGTGTTGGACTGGATGGGCCATTGGCCTGATCCAAGGTTGGCTTCTCTTATGTTCTTATGAGTGCTCCCTTCTTATTTGGTGGCCAAAGTATTTGAGCTTACTTGAGTTAGTGTACGCTAATTGCTTCTGCAATGGCTTCATTATACCATGCATAGGTTTTGCACTGTTCATTTCTCAGTGAGGTTCCAGTGGACTGTGCTATCTGGGTTGACTACCTTTGAAAGAGAAAGCATTGGAAACTTACATCATTTCTGTAAAATTTACTTAATTTACCAATATACAAATATAACATAGGTGGAGGCACACAGGCACCCCTACATCCCTACTCCCCATCATATTAGGGTTGCCGGCAGGGGGATTTGAAGACATGCTGGGGATGGGGGGACATTGCACAATATAGGGAAAGTCATTGTGTTAGAGATGTCATGTGGTGACGCCCTGCATTTTGGGCAAAATACTATGGTTTTTTGGCCTAAAACTATAGAGTTGTGCCCCCAAAAGCAGAGAATCGCCATGTGATGTCCTGATGTGATGACATCACCTCTTTGTGATGTCATAATGTTGGGGACATCGCCATGTGACATGACATCCCTGTTTGGAGGTGGGCAGAAATCCGAAAAATTGGGGAACCTCTGCCCGGTCTGGCAACCCTACATGTGTGTGTGTGTGTGTGTGTGTGTGTGTGTGTGTGTGTGACAGAGAGAGAGAGAGAGAGAGAGAGGAGAGAGAGAGAGAGAGAGAGAGACAGAGAGAGAGAGAGAGAGAGAGCCTGCACAGTTTTTCAACTGATTCACATCTCTGCTTCTGTCTTTGTCTCTTTCAAAACTGAAACCTCCGGATTCTTCACCTAGTTCCTTTCTTCATGTGTGAGGGGTCATCTTATCCATGTCCCTGTGAAAGACCAAGGTGACAGACTCTGCTTCCACCACATGTGTCATTTTAGGCCAAGTTCACAATGATGAACTCATTCACAGTAATCAGACAGCAAAACCACACCAGAATAAACTTTCACAATTGGGTGCTCTGGCTCTATTAAGAATGCTGTTGAGAACACTCAACCGATAAAATGAAAAAAGAAAAGATCGGCTAAACTGTGAGTTGTCAAATGCGGAGAAAAAGAACTAAGAGCGCCCCCCCCCAGCGGAAAAGATGAGGAGGTGAACCCTCTAACTTCGTAAGCGAGAAAACAAAGGGGGGGAGGAATGGACTGTGCGAATAGTGGTGACTTCTTTTGATGCATTTGGAGTAAAGCGAGAAAAATTTCTGTTTCTTTGGAGCGCGTTTTAAGAACTTTATTAAAAGTAAACAAAAATAACAAGATGTCGGAGCTGGGCTAAAAGACAAGCGGAGAAGAAGGGAGGAACTTCCGTTCTGGGCGTTTGCTTTTTTGTGAGAGCCGGCTGATTAATGCTTGGATTGTTTATGGTTGTGAGTCGGACGGGGAACTGTGAGAAAAATTGAACTGTGACAGCGAGAAAGTGCCTTACAAGCGCTTTTAAAAGTCAACAGTTGCGGAGGAAGATCCAGCAAAGAGAATGGGAGCGTTTAAAAGCGAAACCGGAATAATAAAAAAAATCCATTCTCAAAGCTAGAGATCTTTTGAAAAGGCATGAAAGAGTGAGGATTTACAGCATATGAACTGAAAGCGTTAACAGCGACCCGAAGGAGGATTGGAAAAGCCGGAGAGAGGGAAACAGAAGAAGCTCCTCCATGAAATTGGGAATTTAAAAGAAGCCAGCACGCGAAGGAACGGTTCTGAATGCGCCTTGAGGAAACTTTAATAACAGAGCATCAGATGAACACTACTAATACACTAACATAGATAATAACTTTAACTGGTTTGAAGAAAGAAGTTTGACTGCACACAGAAGAAGCCTAAGAAGACAATTTGGACATTACTAACAGACTAATTTACAAGCCAATATATCACTCAGCTTTCTCTTTCTCCCACTATATACCCTCCCTATTTTTCTACTTAAGCGAAATACCTCTCCTTTTTAGGAGAGTCAATAAAGCCTTTATTAAAAAAAAAAGAATGCTGTTGAGAACAGATTTTACAAGAGCCTTGAATGTTTTAATTCATTTCACTTTTTGTAAGTCTTTGTATTTTACTACTGTTTGTATTTTTTCTTTTTTCCCCTTTTTCTTTTTCAAGTTTTTAATACAAAAAAGAAAAAGAAAGTATATCTAATACATAATAATCATTTCGTGTTTACATTAAACATTGTTTTCAATCCATCTGTTAACTTTTTGCCATTTTTTTTGAAACTTGTTTTCTTCTTTTCCTGATAACATCATATTCAACTTATCCATTTCTGCTGTTTCAAGAATTTTCATAATTAGTTCTTCTCTACAAGGTATTTTATCTGTTTTCCAGCATTTTGCCACAAGGATTCTAGATATTGTGAGTATATATAATATAATACACAGTTCATTATGCTTAATTCCATCTGGAGTTATATTAAGTAGGTATATTTCTGTAAGAGCGGTAATTCTATCTTTGTAATCTCATTAATTAATTGCTTAATAGTTTTCCGAAATTTTTGGATCTTTTCGCAACGCCCCCATATATGATAGTACGTTCCTATGTTATTTCTGCATCTCCAACAGTTTCCAGAAACATCTTTATAACATTTAACTAATTTATCAGGTGTCCAGTGCCACCTGTATAACATTTTAAATATATTTTCCTTATATGACGTGGATCTTAATTTTTTTTAAAAAAACAACTTTATTAGGATATGATAAACATAATCAAATATTATTCATAACAATAAGACTTATACCATCCTCCCCTCCTCCCCTTTCCCCCCCTATTTGGCTTCCCACAGTGCTCCAACCCCCTGTCTAATTCTTAATTCTTTTTCCTTTCTTTACCATTACTTGTGTCCAAAGGTAACTTATTCCCTTCTATTTAAATAATACATTTTAATCTAATTTTTAATATCTATCAACTTCAATAGTTATCAAATCTAAATAAACCATCTCTTACATCCCAATTCTTTTCTATATAGTCTTTAAGAGTGGATCTTAAAAATTTAATTGAGTTCCATGTTTTTGCCCAGGCATCTATCACTATGTTATGTCCAATATCTTTCATCCACATTACCATGGATGGTTTTAATACTTCTTCTTGCATATCGTCCTCTAATAAAAAAATATATAATTTTTGGATCAGCTTATCTGCGGATGATAGCCATATTTTATCTATTTCTAATTTTGTTTTAACAAAATTTGTTTTTTTATCCTTGGTATATCTCAATTGTAACTGTATTTTTTCCCAATTGGTGAGATTGATATTCATTGTCTGCAATACCTCGAATAATTTTAATTCATTGTTTTCATTGAAAAGTGTTTCATATGTTACCCTTTTGTTATCTGTTAGTAATGTCGGCATTATAAAGGTCTCCAGTGGGGAGACCCACCTTGGAATTTTAAGATAGA
This sequence comes from Gekko japonicus, assembly GCF_001447785.1. NCBI lineage: Eukaryota > Metazoa > Chordata > Lepidosauria > Squamata > Gekkonidae > Gekko > Gekko japonicus. Next base: position 486,001 of record NW_015176489.1, on the reverse strand, counting down.
ATCTTTCTTTAATATTTCTCCAAATCTTCTTAATGCCCCCTTATTATGTGGTTATGAAAGTTTTGTTGTATTTTATCTTTATCATACCATCCATCCAAAGCCTTTTATTGGCATATAAATAAAAAAATAAAAATACAGTAATCTGAATACACACAGAGTCAAATTAAAATTGCCGAGTAACATCACAGAGTATCGCCATACAGAAAAACCTAATTCATCATATCATTTATCAGGCCGTAGGGCCATGGCACTGCAGAGAAACTTTGCTGTTATTTCAGTTATTTCTGTGTCTGTGTTATCGAGCAAGAAAAGAAGCTTAAAATCATCAGGGGACTCTAAAAAATGGCCTAATATGGGATATAGAAGATCCCGACGGGACACCAAATAGAGAGGGCACTGGAAGAGAACATGGGCAACAGTTTCAACTGTCAGCGTAGCCTAGCGGTTCCTTCGACAGAACTGTTTCTTTATCATACCATACATAGGCATGCCAGCCCATGTGTAGGTCATGACCTTCCACTTTTAATAGTCTCTTATCTTCCAACAAAATCCATTCTTGAACCCAACCCATAGCTGCTGCTTGATAGTAGATATACCAATCTGGTATTCCTAGTCCCCCTTTATTTTTCTTCCCTCAGAGTAACTTCAGTTTCACCCGTGGTCTCTTCGCTTGCCAATTAAATTTCCTGACATATTGGTTTAGTTCTTTGAAAAATTTCTTATTTTTCAGTATGGGTATGCATTGCGCTAAAATAATATTCGTGGAAGGACATTCATTTTTATGGTGGCAATTCTGCCCATAAATGATATGTGCAGATCATGCCACTTTTGTAAATCATTCTTTATCTCTTCTAGTAACACTTTGTAATTATTTTCATATAGATTGTTGTTCTTATTTTAAATATTAATACCTAAATATTTAACTTTTTTTACTACCTCTATATTTGAGATCAATTGAATTTTAGTTATATCTTCTTTGGTACAATTTTTTGTCAAAATTTTTGTTTTCGTAATATTTATTTTAAGTCTGGCTATTGCTCCATAACTTTATATCAACTTTAATAAGGGCAGTATAGAAGTTATTGGGTCCTCCAAGATAAACACTAGATCATCAGTGAAAGCCTGAAGTTTAAAATGTTCTCCTTTAATTTTAAGACCTGTAATTTCCATGTTGTCTCTCACCAAATCATTCAATGTCTCTATTCCAAAAATAAAAAGTAATGGGGAGAGTGAACATCCCTGTCGAGTCCCTTTTTCAATAGCTATATTTTGTGTTAATTCTCCATTCAAAATTATTTTGGCCCATTGTTCTTTATAAATTGCATCTATCATCTTCATAAAGTTTTCACCACATTCCCATATTCCCAGTTTATTTTTTAAGAAGTCCCAATTAACGTTATCAAAGGCTTTTTCTGCCTCAAGAAACACCAAAGCTAACTTGTTTCCTGGATGATGTTCATAATATTCTATAATATTTACAATGGTTCTTAAGTTCTTCTTTATTTGTCTTTTTGGAAGAAAGCCTGATTGATCTTGATGTATGACTTTCGCCATCACCTTCTTAAACCTGGTTGCTATGATTGTTGCAAATATCTTATAGTCTATGTTTAGCAGATAAATGGGTCTATAATTTTTAATATCATTATCTTCTGAATTGGGTTTGTGTATGAATGTTATTAATGCCTCGTTCCATGAATTTGGTATTTTCCCTGTATCCATAATATTATGCGTCAAGTCTTTAAACAAAGGTATTATTTAATCTTCTATTTTTTGATAGACTTCAGCTGGAATTCCGTCTGGACCTGGTGATTTCTTTTTCTTTTGTTTTTTGAACACTTCCACTATCTCACAAGTTGTAAATGGGAGCGGTGGCGCAGGCAGTACAATGCCTGCAAGTAACAACGTTAGCGAACAGCCACTATGGCTGTTTGAGACCCACCGTGGCCAGGGTGAGCTTCCGGCCCTAGTCCCAGCTCCTGCCCACCCAGCGGCTCGAAAGCAAAAGCAAGTAGACAAATGGGTACCTGCCTTAGGTGGCAGGGGGCACCCTCCTCCTGGCTGGGTGCCAGGAGTGCTGGCGGCGGCAGTAACAGCAATGGCAGGCAAAACAGCGACCCAGTGATGTGGCGGCCGAACCGGATGGAGGCGGAGTTGAGGTGATGCGACGGCAAGTCGACGCAGCACGGCAGGAGCCAAAGGGACGGAAGCCGAAGCTGCAGTCAGAAGCGGTCGCGCGTCGAAGGAGTCCACCAGGAGCCTGCTGGAGGTAGTCGCCGGTCAGCCTGAGGTGCTGAGAGCAGCATCCGAAGCCCGCCCAGGATATTAACAGAAAGAGAGAATGCACCGCTTGGGTGTCGGTAGGCAGCCCCTCCCCCCTGAATTGTGGCCCTAGGTTAGGATAATAACTACATAGTAGTATGCCTGTAAACCGCTCTGAGACCCCCTAGGGGTCAAGGGCGGTATATAAATCGAATTGTAAAGTAAAGTAAAGTAAAAGTAATAGCTTCATTTAGAATTCTTTTCTGCTCATCGGTAAATTTCTTTCTATTATGTTTCAAGAGAAATTCTTTAAGTTCTATCTTATTTTGTGGGATTTGTTTATAAAGCCATTTATAAAAATTTTCTACAATCTCTTTTAAGTCTTGATTTTTATATTTTAACTCTTGATTTTCATTTTTCAAAGCTGAGATCGTCCTTTTTTCTTTCTCTTTTCTAAGCCTATAAGCTAGCCAGCGGGTGCGCTTATTTGCATTTTCAAAATAGTATGCCTTGGTGTATTCTATTTTGTTTGCTATTTCTTGTGTTGATAATATATTCGCTTGATGCTGAATCAATTTTATCTTAATTCTTATCTCCTCCAGATCTCCCTTTTGTTTCAGGGTTGCCTCTTCTTTTTTAAGCTCTTCTGTTAGTTTTTTGTATTTCTCTTTTTTTTGTTTTCTTCTCCATATGTCTTGAGTGGTAAACAAACCTCTCAGATACTCATTTAAAGTGTCCCAACTGTTGTTTAATGTCGTATCCTCTATTCTGTTTATTTTTAGAAATTCCTTCACTTCTGATTTGACTTTTCCTAGAAATTTACTATCTCTTAATAGTCCAATGTTTAGCCTCCATCTGGTATTTTTATACCCTTCTTGTAGGGATATCCACATAGGATTGTGATCTGCAAAGGTATTTGGTAGTATTTCCACTTCTAATAAGTCCTTCACCATCTCCAGGTTTACCCAGACCTTATCAATCCTTGACCACAATTTATGTCTAGGGGAGAAGTAAGTGTAGTCTCTTTTTTGTGGATTCCTTGTCCTCCATATATCTATCATATTAAGTTCTTCTACTAACTTTAAAAAGCTTTTTGGTAATGTGGTGCCTGCCTTTAAGGGTTTTTTTCCATTTTTTTCTATCTTCCTTGGGATTTAGTACTGCATTAAAGTCTCCTACCACACATATGTCATATAGATCTTCTTTTACCAACATGTTTTTGAATTCTTTAAAAAAGTTTTCTTGGTTTTGATTTGGAGCGTAGATGTTTACAATAAGAGTTTCTTTTCCATTTCTTCTAATAGTTTTTGTAACTCTTTGTATTTTACTACCGTTTGTATTTTTCTACTTCTCTGTATTGTAAGGCAACACTCAGAAGAAGACAGTTTGAAGACGGGGTGGAATTAGTTATTCTGAGGCCTTCTGTAAAAGTCAAGGGTGGAGCCCCTGTAGGGCAGCAGGAAGGGGACACAGCCTCCATTCCTTGTCACCGTGCTGCCCTTCAAGTCATGGCATCAGCAGCTTTGGGGCTGCAGGGCAGTACAAGGCCCTCTGGCTTCCATCCCTCTCTGTTACCACCTCTGGACTCAGGCAGCAGCTGACAATCAGCAGCTGCCTCAGTTGCCCCCTAGCTAAGACTGCTAGTGTTTTCCATTATTACAAAATGACAGCCCCTTCCAGTGCAATCTTATGCAGAGTTACTCCATGGGCGTATACTGGAGTATCTCTTCACAAGAGTGCACTGCTAGGTGCTAATCTGTGATAATATCATTCAGTGGTTTTAAAGTGCCATCAAGTTTTCACCAGGTTTCAGTTTTCCCTCAGTGAAAGTCTGAAATTGGTTATTCCATCTCTAGCAGCGCTTATCTCCTTTTTCTCTAATATTCTCAGTAGCGTTTCTCCTTGTAGCTTGTTCAAAACCTGTTTTCAGAGAATTAGCTGTGTAAGCCTGTTGCAGCAAACATGAACTCTGTGGTACCACCACAAAGCTGAGCAAGTTCTTAATTCTAGCCTAAGATTTCGTGGATAAGTAGGCTCTTGTTGTTGTTCAGTCGCACAGTCGAGCCCGACTCTTCGCGACCCCATGGATCATCTCCCGCCAGGCCCTCCTGTCTTCCGCCGTCCTCTGAAGTTGGCTCAATTTCATGTTCGTTGCATCGATGACACTGTCTAACCATCTCATCCTTTGCCGTCCCCGTCTTCTTTGACCTTCAATCTTTCCCAGCATCAGGGTCTTCTCCAGGGAGTGGCTCTAGCCCATGGAAAATTTTGCTAGAGTAAAAATGCATTCATCTTTTAAGATACCACAGGATTCTTGCTTATTTTAACTATTTTCAGATATCCATGTCTTCAACTCCAAATCTCTGTCTGGCAAACAAACTTACTGAAGTCAATAAGGCCTAAGTCTGCAAGGTTGAAAGTTGCAGGGATAAGTGTGAGGGTGGTAGAATTCTGACAGGGGGAGTTAGGTAGGGGGAGACCTTCTGTTCCGGTTGATTGCAGGGAAGACCACATCTCTCTAGACCATCAGAACAAAGTCTGAGTCCAGTGGGGCACCTTTAAGACCAACAAACCTTTATTCAAGGTATAAGCTTTCATGTGCAAGGACACTTCTTCAGACACAGTTTCCAGGCCATCACATACTTCAGCTTCTTCCTGTTCTAATTCTACTACATCGGGTATGTCCAACAGGTAGATCGTGGTCTACCAGTAGATCGTGGAGGGATCAGAGGTAGATCACCAGCCCCACTTGGTCTCCTGGTTTGCTTACCAGTAAATGACAGAAGGTGCATTATAAATGGGGGAGCGGTGGTGGAACCCAACTTTAGTGGGTTAAAAACTAATTTGAAACTAATTTGAAACTTTATTTTCATGGTGGTAGATCACCGGCACTTCTGGCTGGAAAAAATAGATCACTACCTGTTCGAAGTTGGACATGCCTGTACTACATAACCTTAAGGTGAAGGAGCAAGCAGTTCTTAGCTGCTTTGTGGTGGAATAATAATAATTGTTTTATAGTACGCAACTTTATTATATGTTACAGGACCCATCTAAACAAAATATCTGATTTCTCAGACCATACAATATATTTCCAGAACCACAAACCACACAAATTATAGGCCCTGATTAGAGCTTTGTCTTTGTCTTCCCCTGATTGATTGCTAGCCTTAACATGGAAAGCTCTGCATAAAATGTTTTCAAGGTGTCCTCCAAAGGTGGTTCTTAGAACTCAAGGGTATGTCGGATCACTTCTGTTTTACCTTGCATGTCCACATGACCTGTTGGTTTTGCATGGCTTTAGGTAAAGTCATTGCTATCTCACATACCTGGTTTAGGCAAAAGGCATCTAAGGGTTCATTCTGGGTCTGACCTTTGCCACAATAATGTCACAGCTAGTTTAGGAAATCCATCAGCTCCTAGCTCCCAGTTTCTCTCTTCTGTCTGTTCCTGGTTCCAGCCATGGATACTCTGTGGAGAATGTGAACCAGAATTTGTAATTAATATATACCAAGTTTATCACTACTTTTCTTTGAGTCGGAGTGAGCCTTAGTAGGGTTGTCAGCTCCGGGTTGGAAAATTCTTGGAAATTTTTGGGGTGGAGCCTAGTTTGGGGAGGGGAGCAGCTTCACCAGAGTATAATCTAGGCTTCCCAAGTCCCCCCGGAGGGCGGGGAAGCCCCCGCCCCAGAGGCCCATTCCCTGCCGCCGGCGGATCGGGCCCCGGGGGGAACCCCACCCCGGCGTGCGCGTCACCAGGAAGTCACCAGGAAAACTCTATGGTATTCCCTCGGATGGTCGTGGCCCCGCCCCCAGCATGCCCGGCGTCATAACGTCACTTCCTGGTGACGCGCGCGCTCCAGCCGCGGACCGGGAGTCCCCCGGTAAGTGCTTTTTTTGACTTGGCAACCCTAGTATAATCCAATAGATTTCAACTTCCAAAGCAGCCATTTTCTCCAGGGGAACTAATCTCTGTGATTCTGGGAGATATCTAGCCACCACCTGGAGGTTACACATTGTGATGAAATTGACAATAACACTTAATAATTCCTATGAACATCAATAAAAACATATGCAATGTAGCTCAGGAAATTCTAACATATTCAAGAAAATCCTCTATGAGAACCCAGTTTTATACTCATTTCAACAATCTTCCTCAGGAGTAGTCCTGTTATATTAGAAGGTGTCAGCCTCCTTACAGTTTAAATACTTCTTTTGCTTCCTTCAAATAATAGCAGCATTAACTTCTTTTTTACTTTCTTCAAATTATTGCAGATAAACTTCTTTTTCAAATTATCCTAAAAAACATGATTATTTAGAATAGAAAGAAACATGAAGCTGAATGGAAAATAGTTTTGTTCTAATTTATAAATTTTTGAAAATTATTACTTTTTAACTTCAACAATTTTAAACTTACTTCCATTTCAAGCCAGTTAATTAAATTATTAAATGTTATTGTCAATTTCATCACACTGTTTCTTTGTGTTGATGTATTTCCTGTACTGTGATCCCTTCTTTGGTTTTCTTTACCACCTGGAGGTGGCAACTCTAGCCTGATGGGGTTCTGCTTCTGCATCTAAAGGGAACACCCACTAAACCAGTGACTTATCTACGACTTGGATTTTGGTATTTCAAGCCCAAGATGAACACGATGGGCCTGGAACCACAGGCTGGCTTAAAGGTCTACTTTTAAAAGTCTACTTCTGCTCAGAGTTATTTCTTCTCTCTTTCTCTGTGCTGTAAATACAGGAACAAACCCCAGCCCCAACAAACCCTGCCTTTTTCACTTAAACAAGCACATTTATACTCCCCTTGAAACTGGTAAAGAAGCATAAACCTGACTTGCATAATCAATGACTTGTCTAATCAAAACACTGTAAACATGATTTATTATTCCCATCACACTCTGCACCATCCTTCCCCGATTGCTGCACTCTAAGCAGCAGTATTTCTTACCAAACATTCCACGTTCCTATAATTTAGCTATTATCTTAATAATGGAGGGGCTTCCTCCCTTTCCACCCCCTGCCTCCTCTCAGGCATCCTTGCAGTCATCTTTACAACCATGAGAAACTCAGACAGATGGCTGCAATTGCTAATATTTATAGGAGGTAGGCAGGGATACTTCTCTCAAATACTTCCGTAGCTTTCTTGCAGCCTCAAATGACCACAGCTGTTACGCTTATGACTGGTGTCCAGTGTAAACATATTAAGAAGAGTGACGTCTTCTCTAAACTGGTGGAGTCATAACAGCAAGTAGCCTTTCTGTATAAACTGAATTTCTCTGTCACGTGTATACGAAGATGGAATTGTTGCCAACTACTGAAAGGTCTTCGAAGGCTTCTTGTGGATACACAGGTCTTAAAGAGCTGGTTCACATATGAATATTTTGCAATACCCATTGATGACTTATGTGGGGGTGCTGCATTTTTTGTTTTCTAATATAGAAAACAATGAAGCACAGTCAGGTAAGGCTGGGGAGGGAAGGCAAGTTTATCTACATGCAGTGTTTTTCTTTTAAACAAGCTTCTCCCACCCCTGCTTTAGACAGGTGCATATGGGTCTCCCATCGTATCTAGTTTGGCCCTGATGTAATGTCCAGGCCTTGTTTGCATACATTAGCCATTTGTCATGAAACAGAGCACTGAGTCCCCTTCTCATTAGACAAACAGGCTGAAGACTCAGATGAAAGGGAAACTGAGTACCTGGGAGCACTCCAGAAAGAGGCAGCTGTGATGCTTCCAGGAGCCCCCCTTTGAGGTTCAGGGGGTGTCCCAGGAGACTGGATCAGCTCTTTTGCCCTGGGATACAGACCAGCCTTCCTTTTCAGGCTCAGGCACTCAAATCTGACCCCCACCCCAGAGCCTGCTGCACATCCTCAGATCCCACAAGGCCAAGAACTACCTCAACCTTGTCAGCACTTATTGCTATAACTAGGCATGGTGCCTTTAAGAACCAGTAACTTGCTCCTAGAGAGGCAGGGCTTGCATTGCTACCTCCTTGCAGAGACATTTAAGTTCTTAATCCACTCTCAACCTTTGCTGAGACAACAGCTAAGCCTTTTGTAAGTGTCAGCCTCACTAACTTGACTCCTTAACACTGGCTTTACTCATCTCTAGGAAAGAGCAAAAGTCTAATAGCACCTAAAAGTCTAATGACTTCTCTGGCAGGGTATGAGCTTTCTTCTGAAGAGTCGAGCAGTGACACACAAAAGCTCATACCTTGCCACAAATTTTGTTAGTCTTTATGGTGCTACTGGACTCTTGATCTTTTTGACGGCTACAGACAAACAGCGTAATTTTTCTCATCTCTGTAATCCATCTTCTACCTTTGCTCTGCATTTCTACTAGAAACCACCCATGTTTCCAAGGAGCTAACAGCAGGATATGTGCATCCAACATTTTATCCTCACAACAACCCTGTGAGGTAGGTTAGGTTGAGAGACTGCGACTGCAAGGTCACCCAATGTGTTTCACTGCTGAATGGGGAGTTCAACCTGAGCCACCCCAATCCTGGTCTTATACGCTAATAGTTTCTCCACACATCGAGCTGTGAGTTTAGAGCTAGGAGCTAAGAAAAAAAATTGAACAAATCTATCTACAGCTATAAAATGGCACGAAAAACCAAACAGTTATGAGAAAAATGCCAAATCACACTGTGGACTTAAAGTACGGAATATACAGAATATGAAAAATAGAGCAGTTTTGTGTAAGCACAGTCTGCAGGAAGCTTGCTTTTATAAGCAGAAAATTGGACGTCTGCTTAATGAAGAACATTTGTCCTGATCTGAATATCTTGTCAGTTATAATAATTCTTTTCAGCTCCTCAACCGTTGTGACATCCTAGAAGAATTATTTTCTAAGAAATATGATCAAAAAGTCTATAAAAATCAAACAAAGAATTTACTGGGCCAGATTCTAAATGCAGGAAATTGTGAGGAAAAATGCAAGCAAAAGGAACAGAAACCTACTAGCCATGAGATATAACTTCAACTCAGCCTATTGATTCTGACACAAGTGACTTAAGGCCGATTTATGAAAAATCTTTACAATAGGAAGACTCTGCTTTTCATTATTTGGTTCAATCACCAAAGCAGATGCAGTGCTTCAGTAATTGCAGCTGATTGTACCCAGGGAGGGGCAGTGGCCCAGTCCTTTGCATGTAGAAGGTACCAAGTGGAATCCCTGGTATCTTCTGCAGACCACTGGCAGTCCTAGACATTACTGACCTCGATAGATCAAGGGTCTGACTCAATATGAGGCAGATTCACATGTCCATGTGACTCACTGTTGTTTCAGGATGGGAAATGCCAGCCAGAATATCTACCTGCAAGGGAGGGAAGGATCAAGTTTTGGGGTGAAATTTTAATGCAATTAATGATTTAATAGCTACCAAACTGAAAACGCAGTCCTTTGAAAGCAACAGAAACAGGGGTATGGAGGAGGTGAATTAGGAGTCTCAGACCCAATCCTTAATCTTAAACATTGGCCCCACAGTTAATGCTCATATATGCTGTTTAGAGAAGTCCCAATCTATACACTTTTAATAGAAGTAATGGAGAGCCAGTTTGGTGTAGTGGTTAAGTGTGTGGACTCTAATCTGGGAGAACCCGGTTTGATTCCCCACTCCTCCACTTGCACCTGCTGATGTGACCTTGGGTCAGCTGCAAGCTCTGGCACAGCTGTCCTTGAAAAAGAGCAGTTTGTGTCAGAGTTCTCTCAGCCCCACCCACCTCACAGGGTGTCTGTTGTGGGGAGGGGAAGGGAAAAGGAGTTTGTAAGCCGCTCTGAGACTTCAAGTGAAGGGCGGGGTATAAATCCAATCTCTTCTTCTTCTTCTTCTGTATCATGTGCTTGTAGCCAAAGTTCCACAATGGTCACAATGGTGTCTGAATCCTTTGAAACCATTAAGGTTGGAATTTCCAACACAAAGTAACGGGTGGAGGGCTTACTTCAGTGCTTTACAATTCCTCGCCCAGGATCTGAAATGGATTTCATGATGTACCACATATTACTTTGTAATAATGCATATATCTGCACATTCTTGCACACTTCCTAACCCCAATAGATAGCTCTAAGCATGCACCAACTCAATAAATGCTGCTGACTGATGAATATTCTTGCATGTGCTAAAGCAGCAAATGCATTCAAAACATAACTGGTTTTAAATGATGCATGATCTGCCCATGATGACCCTGTGTCTTGTTCAGTCCAAGGAAAGTTAGTGAATTGTGAGCATACACCAACATTGATTAACCTGGCCAGGTACTATGCTATTGACCCCGCCAATGCAAAATCATTAAAAACGCTACTTATTTTGATTTGCCGAGAAACCAGTATGATTGAATGGGATGTTAAATAGGAGAGAAAACGGTAACTGAGAAAAAAAATCAAATAATCAGTAATCTAGATGTGCATTATTTGCTTCAAGCAACGTTAGGACTTGCCCTGGACCCTATCTTTGCCTTTGATGTCCACTTCCTAGTCCTCTCATGTGTCCTGCAGGCATTGTTTAGCCAATTTTGTAACAGGCTCTGTTTGGGAAGCCTTTCCACCAGTGCTGATTAGAATTCCCACTTCACCCATAAACTGGCTCTGAAATGGTAGGGGGGGGGGATCTCATTTGATTAATCATATAAACTGTGAATTCAACAGGGACATTAAAGGGACATTAAAAGGTGTTTATGGCAACTGATCAAATGAAGTAATCCTCTATATTCATCTTTCAGATACCTTGGGACCACTCTATATGTTACTTTTTATTATATAAAGACTAACCTTTGTATTTGGAAAAGTATGAAGGTCAACCCAAGGGTGTCTTGAACAGGAAGCCATGCCAGAGCTTTGTTTATTTCTTTAGTTTGTAGTCCCCTGATCCAGTTACAGGGAAACCAGCCTAACTGAATTCAGTGAAATTGTCTTCCACGTAATGGATGAGATCTAGTGATCCCCTAATGTGGACAATGCAAGATTGTGCTAATCCATACATTTTTCTCTTCTTAAATTGATTAATAAACTTTTGCTCTCTGCTAAACATACAAAGGCTGCGGTCACATGGCCAGGAAACTGTGGCAGGGAAGCGTGGCAGTTAGCCCCGGGGCAAAAAGCCCTGTGGTTGTGCGACCATACGTTCCATGGAGCTCCCGTCGTGGTTCCGTGGGTAGGGAAGAGGCACCGATCATACGACCATCTTGCTGCGCAGCAAACAAGCGGCGCGATCAGACCAGTAGTCGCGAGGTGCCGCTTCCGTGGCAAGCATGGTATTTTTTCCGCTGTCGATGGCGCGTGTGCATGCAAGATCGTCCGCGCATGTGCACAAATGAAACCCTGGACGGACGGCTGTTACGGGAATGCGAAAGCCAGGTGCTGGGAGCAACGGAGAGGGCGACAGGTGCTACCAGACCCCAATAGCGCCCCGACGGTCAGGCGATGGAGGGGGAGTTGGGCACCCTCAGTACAGCCGCCTGCACTGCCTCCGCGACAGTGGCCATAGCAACCCACCACAGGCAGCAAGTCAGCCAATGGTGGGAGGGGGCCACGGGTGCTGCCAGGACACGGAGGAATGCGATGGCCGCCACAAGGCTAGCCAGGCGTTGATGCCACAGCAGGCGGCGGAATACACGCAGAAGAAGGGAGACGCTCCAGCTACTCCGTCTCTCTGAGGAGTGCCCAAGCCGACGCTGGTGGGTGTACCCAAGAGCCACGGAATGGTGGGCAACCTTCGTCACCCATGTCTGGGGCGATGAGCAGTGGCTCGAGCACTTCAGGATGTCCAGGTAATTCGCCGAGCCCGCATGTCAGTCTCAGTCACGCGCCAATGGCATGCCGGACACATTCAGGAGTGCGGCCACGATCGTCAGGAAGGCCCTCTCCCAGCAGGCGCATGGTGGAGGGATGGGGGTGCAGGCACGATAGGGGCCCAGACATATCCATACCCATGTAATTGCAGGTCAACATTCATGTGGCTGGTGGACGCCCTCCAGGATAGACTGCAGCAACAGCAAACGGTGATGCGCGCACCCGTGTCAGTGGAGGAACGCGTCGCGGTCGGAGTGTGGTGGATGGCCAACATCCAGTCCTACAGAACCATTGGACAGCAGTTCGGTCTTGCGCGGTCCACCGTGGCCGCCATAGTGATGGAGGTTGCACGGGCCATCGCAGAGGAGCTCCACCGGAGAGTGGTGTACCTATGGAACACAGACAGGGTGCGAACGGGAGGGGAGGGGGAGGGAGGCGGCCCGTGGGGCCCAATGGCCCAGCAACCACGAACATGGTGGCTGGCAGGGAGGTGGAGCGGCATCCCCATGGGAGGTGCCACCCCTCGACCATCCCCCACACCGGGGCCCAACTGGGTGGGAGACTCATCACACCATGTGTTTCACTGACAGGTAATGAGGGCCTTCGCCGCCAAGGGTTTCCCCCAGTGCATCGGAGCAATGGATGGGTGCCACATCCGTGTGCGAGTACCTGTCCACCTGGCCCAGTTCTATGTGAACTGCAAGAACTACACCTCAGTACTCCTGCAGGGTACCGTCGATAATGTGGGTCGTTTCGTGGACATAGTTGTTGGGCAAAGTGGCCAAAGTCAGGACGCGCACGTCCTGGTGCGGTCGAGCATCTCGGCCAGGATGGAGACAGGACTCTACGTGCCTGGTAACCCCACCCGCACAATCGAGGGGGTCCCGGTGCCGCCACTCATACTGGCGGATGCAGCATACCCACTGCGACGTTGGCTCATCCCTCCCTACAAAGGCCACCTCAATGCACAGCAGGCACACTTCAACAAGGTGCATGGCAGGGCACGCAATGTGGTCGATCGTGCCTTTGGCCGCCTAAAGGCACGGTGGCGGTGCCTGCTACTGCAGATGCCAGTGGAGCTGAGGAATGTCAAGCCAGTGGTTGCTGCCTGTTGCATTCTGCCCAATGTGTGCGAGGACCGTGGCCATGCGGTCCCAGAAGTGTTCACCGAGGAGGAACGAAGGGCACTTGCAGACGCAGAGGCGGCCCCCCTGGACCCGGACCCACAGATGCCAGACGCTGCAGGCGAGGCGGTGCGTGAGGCCTTGAACGCATGGTTGTGGAGGCGAGCCAGGAGACACTAGTGGGATCACGGCACCCCCACCAATGGCCAACGGCACCCACTGGTGGCGACCTGTCACGGGCCCCAGGGCCCACTGGCACAACAGGGGAGTGGAAAGCCATAATATGAGGTGGGGCGCACAATATACCATTTTCCGACTGCAGGCTCTGTCCCTGGCCCTATTGTCGGCCCGATCCCATGGGGTCGGGGGTCGGGGGGAACCATGGGCCAGGAGGGATGCCCTTGAACACACATGAGCGGGACATGACGAAGAGACGCAACCACTGATGCAATGGGGAGCGTGGTGTGGGCGACATCCAATTGCAAGCAAACATGTACTGGGACAAAGGTTGTGGGGTCCATGAGGATCCGTCGGTCTGAACTGTGCAAAGGCATCATTGGGGGCCACTCAGCCGTGGAACTATAGTCACATGGGTGTGCGGAAACACCCGCCAGCGTCCTTGCGGTCCACGGCAGCAGGCAGCCACCCCTCCGCCCCAACTGGTGCAGGGTCGGGCAGGGCAGTGTAGGTGTGCGAATCGTGTGACAGGGTGCTTGTCTTCTCGCTCGGCGGCAGACACCCCCATCGGAAGGGGGCCAGGGCCCTCCGAATGTCCGTGACCCCCTCCCCCCTCTCCATCCCCGAACACCCCGTAGGTTCCGTCGATGGAAGGGGCTGGCAAGACCCCACCTGGAGCGTGACGACCCGGAAGGAACAAGGCAACCCAGGGAAGGGAGAGGGACGGCGTGCCCCCTGGGGACTGCACGGGGACGGAGACAGGTCAGTACCCCCACGTCCGTGCCGCTGCCTCGTTGGCTGGGACGGCCCGACACCGTCCGGTGCAACAGACCCACTGAGCATTCCATCACACCACTCACTTGCCCTACCCTGCCCCTAGAGCGGACGTCGCCCCGGCACCCCCTTCCAGCCCTAACGTGAGCCGTTCGCCCCGTTCAGCTCACCCCCACCCCGAAGACTGGAAGCGTGCACAGCGAGATGCAGGGACACGCTCCACTGCGCATGCGTGCGCTCGTGTCGCCTTGTGCGCCTGCGAAAGGTGACATAACGCTAGATGAGGCATGCGCATTCCGTCTTGCCACCCGAGACAGCACGCTGCAGTATGGCTTTCTCCAGCAAGGGCGTTTTGTGGCTGCCGGAGGAGGTGGAGTGCTTGCTGGGGACCCTCCATGATCTGGAGGCAGGCCCAAGCGTCATGCCCTCAACCCACCTCGAGACGCTTGGAGTGTTCACAGAGGTTTTGGAGAGGCTTGCCGCCCAGGGCTTCCGCCGGACCGCCAGTCAGTGTCGCAGCAGGTTTAAACGGGAGAAGGCCACATTCTTTGAAGCCTTGGAGGACTGGGAGGGCATCCCTCCATGGGGGGAGCGCCCTCCCAGGTTCAACCTGCTGTGCGCCCTGTGGCAACAGGGTGGGCGGCCAGGATGGCGCCATCGAACCCCCTACAGTGAGTATTGCCCACCCTGGCCATGAACGTGTTACCATGGCCAGCGACTGTGCCTCCACCTGCTTTGTTCTCCCATCTTCAGGGCGTCGACAGGCGAGGCGGGTCCTGCCACCGTCCCCTGCTGGTGAGCAGCCTGCAGCAAAAGCCTGCGAGCCAGCCCAGCAGCACCCAGAGGAGCAAGGTATGTTGTACAGGGTGGCATGCTCAGCGGCCTGTGGTGGTGCAGGGCATGGCACTCTAAACATGTGTAAGGCGGCATGGGGTGGCATGGGGCAGGACCACACCAGTGGGCCTGGGCGTTCCCCCCTTGGCGGATCACCCCACAGGGGTGCCTGGCCGAGAGGGCGCGACAAGATGATATACCTATGCCACCAGGGGTGTGACATGCATGGGCCATGTTGCATATCTGTCTCATGTTCCCCTGCTTCCCGTCCCCATAGGGCCAGTGGTGGTGAGCTCACCACCTGAGTCGCCGCCCCCTGGTGGAGTATCTGAGGAAGGTGAGTGGGGGCCGCTGGGTGGGCCGACACATGCCGGAGGTCCGTGTGGTATGGGACGTGGGGAGAGGCGGGCCCATGGAAGCATCCCTGGCAGGCTGTCCCAGGGCCAGCCGTCCCCACTGGGTGCTGGGGCCGGCCCCGGGCCCTAGAGACGCTGGGCCGGTGCTGGGGCGGGTGGCCAGCCAGGGTGCAGTGTTGCCCAGGGAGGGCAAGTGGCTCCTCCCACTCCAGTGGCCCATGTCCACACGGATGGGTCCGGGACCTGTGTGTCACAGGAGCCACGATGGTGAGTGACTGCAGTGTTGTTTCCAGCAGGTGACCGGGCTGCGGTGGAGGCAGCAATGGCCACGGCTGGGTCCGCGGTGGTCATCAGCTCTGCCCCTGAGATGGATCCAGGTAGGCTGAGCCCCTTGTGTCCCTGGTGGTGGCCTCACTGTGGGCCCATACATAGCTCTCTCTTCCCTGCAGGAGAGGGGCCCTGTCCTCTTCACTCACCAATGCCTGCACTGGGAGAGGTCGCCCGCAGGCTTAATGACATTGAGGAGGCGATCCAGGAGATACGTGGGGCAGGTGGGTGCACTCCAGCCAGGGGTGCGTCATTCATCCGGTGGCTGGTGGCCGCTGGGTCTGGGGCGTCCTGTTGCGGCCGAGGGGGTGTCCATTGGCATGTAGTGGGTGGGTGCATTGGTGGCCTTGATCAATGTACCCGGTTACTGTATTCGGGGCCCTGCCGGGACATCTCTAAGGTTATGCCACTGACAATGTCGCCTGTCTCTTCTCTTGGCCACAGTGGAACGGCATGACCGGCGCCTGGGGGAGCTGGGACGGCTCTTCATTGAGCTGCGGCTCGATGATGCCCTACAGGAGCACTGGGGGGCCTTTGCAGGGGAGGGGGAGGTGCAAATGCTGGAGGAGAGCCAGTCGGAGGAGGGGAGTGAGGAGGAGGTCGAGGGGCCGCATCAGGCCATTCCGCCGGACCCCCTGCAGGCTGAGGACAGGGGTGTAGAGGGGGATGCTGACTAGCTGTGTGTTCGTGGGGCAGCTTGGTGTTTGTTTGGTGTGATCGTTGGTTGTTGCCATTAAAGTTGTTTATTTTGTTATTCTGTAGTCTCTGTGTGGTCTGTGGGCCCTCCTTCCCCCCTCCGTCCCCCCATGGAGTGCAGCCACGACACATCTAGAGCTGTGTTGGTAGGCACTTTTATTTTGCAGGCCACATGTGCAGGGGGGTGGCTGCCACTGTTTGCGGTGGTGGGCGAGGGTGGCCAGATAGTCCCTGTAGGTATGGGGGTCATTGACTCCTTGCCCCTGTCCATCTCCCCTGGATGGTCCCCCACAACTGCCACTGTGGACCCACTCTTGGGGGCCACAGTGCCACCTGCCTCTCCACGCGATGTCCCCATGTAGGCATTGCACTGTTCCCCAGCTCGGTACAGGGTTGGACGCATGGTAGACTTCTTGTATGGGGCAACATACTCCTGGAGGCTTTCGGATCGATGGCCACACAGGTGTGGGAGGTGCCGTCCACCACCAGCGCTGGCGCCTGGGGACACTGTGCACCCTATGGTGTGTGTGTGTGTGTGTAGTGCTCTGTCTTCTTTTGTTTCCTGCAAGGCCTCCCACTGTCACTTGATGCCTGGCTGCTGGCGGCCGTGAGGGCTTGCTGCAGGGTGTGGGCCTCGGCGCGCCCCCTGCCCACGGAGCCACGCCCTGCCCGCTCGCAGGGGCTGCCCGGCAGCACGCCCCCTGCCCCTGGAGCCATGCCCTGCCCGCGGGAGCTGCCCGGCAGCAGGCCCCCTGCCCACAGAGCCACGCCCTGCCTGTGGGGGATGCCGGGCAGCACGCCCCCTGCCCACGGAGCCACGACCCGCCTGCGGGGGCTTGCTGCCGGGGGCCACCGTGGCCACATGGCCCAGGGGAGCCTGCGGGGGCTGGCCGCCGGGGGGCCCCAGGGCCACGGAGCCAGGGGGAGCCTGCGGGGGCTGGTCGGCAGGCGGCACCGAGGCTATGGGGCCAGGGGAGGCTGTGGGTACTGGCTGGCGGGGGTCGCCGTGGCCACAGGGCTGGGGGGTGCTTGTGGGGGCTGGCCGGCTGGAGGCACCGTGGCCACAGAGCCAAGGGGTGCTTGCGGGGGCTGGCCGGCGGGAGGCACCGTGGCCACAGAGCCAGGGGGAGCTTGCGGGGCTGGCCGGCGGGAGGCACGGTGGCCACAAAGGCAGGGGGTGGCTGCGGGGGCTCAGCCACCGGGCCACGGCCAATAACGTTCTCCAGCAGCTGGGTGATAGCGCGCGTCAGATCCACTATGGCATTGGTGGATGTGTCCATGGACTGGCGCATTGCTCTCCGGTCCTCTCGGTCTGCTGCATTCACTGAATGCAAACCTTCTGGCTGCCACACAGTGCATTCAGGGACGCGGCCTTTTTATAAGCACAGAGCCAGTTTGGTGTAGTGGTTAAGTGTGCGGACTCTAAACTGTGAGAACCGGGTTTGATTCCCCACTCCTCCACTTGCACCTGCTGATGTGACCTTGGGTCAGTCACAAGCTCTGGCACAGCTGTCCTTGAAAAAGAGCAGTTTGTGTCAGAGTTCTCTCAGCCCCACCTACCTCACAGGGTGTCTGTTGTGGGGAGGGGAAGGAGTTTGTAAGCCGCTCTGAGACTCCAAGTGAAGGGCGGGGTATAAATCCAATCTCTTCTTCTCTTCTTCTTCTTCTTCTATATTTTAGACGCATGTCCTTGGCTTTTGAACGACACTCCTCCGCGGACCGGTGATGGCCTCGGGCAGCCATTCCTCTGGCCACCTCGTGGAACACGTCTATGTTCAGGCGGCTCTGACTTAGGGCGGTCTGGATGGCCCTATCTCCCCACAGGTCCAGAAGGTCCAGGATCTCCGGCCGCCGCCACGTGGGACCTCGCACCCCTGGATGCATGTACTTCTTGCCTGTACATGCATATGTCTGTTTGCAAGAAAGAGCAAATGTGCATTCATTTTATGAATGAAATCAGGGAGGAGTACCTGGATAAACATGGCATTTGTATCACATGTTCAGTTGTAAATGTGTTGACTGTAACATGAGAATTACTAAATGAACATACCAAGAACAATCAAGTGATTGTACATATAATCACTGTAACTTGTGAACAGGGCTAATGAAGAGACTTGGGGGGGAGGTTTGGAGTTCAGAATACTCTGGCTTAATAAGGGAAGGGAAGGGGAACTAGAGGCCTGTTTTTAGAGAAGGAGACAACACACCTTTATTTATTTAAAACATTTATCACCATATTTACTGTGGGATAAAAATTAGGGTCTATAAACCACCTTCTCCATTGGCGCTGAGCAGAACATACCTCAGAAATTCTGCTATGCAGCCAATCACTTCCAAGATTTTTCTTCTTATTTCTCCTAGTGAATGTATTTATTTGAATCAAATAGGAACAAGTCTCTCATTGCTAGATGGCACTGTGTGGCAGCCAGAAGGTTTGCATTCAGTGAATAGTCGGTAACTGGCTGGTCATCCTGTGGAACAAAAGTTGATTTCTAAAAAACATACCGACAAAGATGATGTCCGTAATAATAATAATAATGAATGATTAATATATATGATTAATATACAATTGGTTAAGCTCATTACACAGGTAATGTAAATTAGCTGCCTGAATTACTTCAGGGGGGGGGAAGCTTTGCATTTGTTAAAAGTGTTCAATAACTTGTTGTAGCAGTGACAAATTGCCCCCTGTAGAGGGACATGGACTAGAATCCTAATGAGACCAAGTGCGCTGCTGCCCTCAACGGCCTCATCTCTGTTTCATAACTGACTCTTACGCTGTGTCATGTCATGTCAATCAGCTTAGAAAAATAAATGCACGGAAAACAATCTCAGAACACTGTGCTGGGAGACACTTACCAATGTAAACAGTAAGGGTGGGAAAGCTTCTAAAGGCCTGACCCTGATTTCCAGGGCTTGGGACCAGACTGGGACTGGTTGCGCAGAGAGAATAGGAGACGCTTTGACCACATGGCTAGAAACTCTACACGACAAAATGCAGCATTCTTTCCTTTCCACCACTGTTAACCAGAAAAAGATGAGAGAGAGGATCAATTGTCAGAGGTCAGGCCCTGAGGAGAAAGTATATTAACAGTAGGAGGGAAACAGGCCAGGATTTTAGGTTGAATGAAATAAATAATAGAGCTATTGTCTTTCTACGTGTTTTTAAATCAGCACTAGTACAGTCTTCAGACATAACATAAAACAGAGGCTCAAATGTCGCTGTCTGTACCATTCCATGCTGATCAGACTGGCTCTTCGCTTTATACTGGGTTTCTCAAAGCAAAGAATGTCAAGTGTGAAGAGCATCCGTGTTGGACTGCAGATCCCTGACACATAGATGTGGGCATTTAAGTCATTTGTTTGTGATGTGTTTCCTGTGGGGAACCTGTGTAGCTCTGACTTATTCATTTCAGATATGTGTCAGCTCCGGAGCTCACATCATCTGGCCTCTTTCTTGGATGCTGCACTGAATTCTCTCAGGTAAATGTTCTCTCAGGATTAAAGAAGGCCTTTTCCCCCATGAATGTTCTAAAATGATGTCCCTTGCCTTATAGCACGAAGGGATTTTTTTTTGTTTTTCCTATTAACATGACAGGTACCTTATAGTGATATCAGCGCATTAAACACCTTCATGCTCTACATATTTCAAAACATGTTACTGATCAGCTAAGAATCCTGTCATCTGGTTATATTCACCTGCAAAGCCTGAATGTATTTTGGGAAAATGGGTATTCTTAAGATAATTGATATCATGTTTACAGAATGACCTAGTGAAATAGCCATGCAGCAGACAATTTGGGAAGCAGAGAGGAGCAATTGAACACACACATGATGCTGCCATAGATTCTTGGCCCTTCACAAGTCAGTATTGTCTACTCATACTGGCAACAGCTATCCAGAGTTTCAGGCAGGGGCCTTTCACATCATCTTCTGCCAGATTCTTTAACTGGAGATGCCAGGAGTTGAACCTAGAACCTTCTGCATGAAAAGTAAATGCTCTACCACTGAGCCACGGTCCCTCCCTTGAGTTAAATGGCAGTCCAAAACTAGCTAGTGGAGAAGACCAGAGGTCATTTCGGGGGGGATCGCGGGGGATCCCAGCCCCCCCGGGTGAGGTACGGGGGGCGGGGCACATGATGAAGCCCCGCCCCCTGCTTCCAGCCACCCCGCTTCCGGCCCTCATTCAGCCAGGAGGAGGCAGGAGAAGAGGGAGGGTAAGTTGCTTCCTCCCTGCCTCTCCCCACCCCTGCCTGCCTGGGGCCAGGGAGGGCCTTCGCGAGGCTTCCTTGCACTCCCGCCGGCTTTGCAGGTCCACCGCCGGGCCCCTCATGGGGCTTGGCAGTGGAGCTGCAAGGCCAGCAGCGGCAGCCGGGACCGTTGGGGGCGGGGTGTGTGGCCTTATGACACACTTCCGGTGATGTCAGGGGGTGTGGCATATGCTAATGAGCTATGCTAATGAGTTCCCCTAGCTCTTTTTCTACGAAACGACCCCTGGAGAAGACCTTGTTGTCTGACCCATCTCTGATGCTACTGATGGAGCATTCTGAGAGGAAAGGCACCAAACAACATTTGGTTCCAGGTAGGCTGAAGGATCATCACTCTGATGCAGCCTCTATGAACTCCTTTTTATTCTCCTGGTAAAATAAGAGAACTGCTTAAGAAACTGATTTTATAATCAGTCAATGAAAATGCTGGTAATTATCTTTAAAACCCATCAGTGACCTGCATTTCACATACTTGAGACTATGCATGGGGCAGAGAAAATGGACAGAGGGAGCTTTTTCTCCCTTTCTAATAGTCTTAGAACTAGAATTGGTCAACCAATTACCTTGACAGCCAATAGGTACAGGATAGACAAAAGGAAATACTTGGTTATTCAACTTGTAATTAAATTATGGAATTTGCTGTCAGTGGATGTAGTGATGATGACAAACCTAATGGCTGTAAAAGTGGGTTAGACTGTTTCATGGAGGATAGGCCCATCAATAGCTATGGCAACTAAAGGAAATCTCCATATTCAGAGGCAGTAAACCTCTGAAACCCAGTGCTAGGAGAGAACTTCAGGGCAGGGCTTTGGCCACTATGCCCTGTTTGTTGGCCCTTCAGGGCAACTAGTTGGCTGCTGTGTGAAATAGAATGATGGAGTAAATGGACTACTGGTCCGATCCAGCAGGGCTCTTCTTAGACTATTATGAAAGGGTCACATCTTCTGGTGTACATCTTAGAGCTGCACATCCATATCTGCTGATAATATCATCTCCTTGGGAAGTTCTACTGTCTTTTGACTAAGAGCCAGGATTTGTTGAGACTGGGATGATGTATCTGATCCCTTGGCTGCTAGCTCAGGGTAGGCACCCCCCCCACATGCACTGAGAGTGACACACCAGACCATCTCTGCCCAGGCTACCAAGGCACCAACAGCATATCTTGGGCCAATGATATGACAGAAGGTTAACAGGCATGGCTTATGTCCTGCATAGCCACCAGCTGAGTGCAAAGCGAATCCCTGAGATGTTAGCATTGCCACTGGGTCTTGACTTGCTCCAGAGTGTCAAACCAAGCAGATACCTCATCTTTACTCCATTTTGTTTGCTGTCACGCTAACAGGTTCATGGGTAGACATTAGCTTTTCTCCAGCACTTGCACAGTTGCTGTTTTTTGCCATCAAGACACACAGCTGAATTATGGTGACCTCGTGGGGTTTTCAAGGCAAGAGTTGTTCAGAGGTGGTTTGCCATTGCCTGCCTCCACATCACAACCCTGGTATTCCTTGGAGGTCTCCTATCCAAATGGGAGTTGACCCTGCTTAGAGATCAGGCTAGCCTGGGCTATCCAGGCCAGGGCACACTTACACTAGC
This sequence comes from Gekko japonicus, assembly GCF_001447785.1. Taxonomy (NCBI): domain Eukaryota; kingdom Metazoa; phylum Chordata; class Lepidosauria; order Squamata; family Gekkonidae; genus Gekko; species Gekko japonicus. Next base: position 463,800 of record NW_015176489.1, on the reverse strand, counting down.
CTTTTGTAATGCCTGTAAGACCTACCTGCTTCAGAAAGCCTTCTGTTAATCTTGAAAACTGACCAAACATATTTTTGTTGGGGGATTTTGTGTGCACTAATATTTGATGTAACATATGGGAATGTTTTGTCTTTGGTAAAAACTTGGCCAAGCTCTTAATTTTGTGGCTTAAATTTTAATGTATGACATTGGTTTTTAATTGCTTTTGTTATTAGGTGCCTCGAGCCTTTGGGAAGAGTAGGATTTTTTAAATAAAAGAAACAAATAAAATTAATCTCTCACCATCTGTTGAATTCTCCCTTCTCCAGTAACTTTCCCTCTTGTGGAATTCCAAATGTGTTGCAAACCTGTATCTGGAATTCAGCTGGAGAAAAGTAAATGAAGGAATAAGCACAGGAAAATCTGCGGGCAGGGAAAGGGTTAAATCCTCCCCCCACTGTAATTCTGCAATAAAAGTGGTCATCAGCATTTTCTTACACGAGTTTTCATGTAATTTTTATCTAAACCCCATAATTGCCTTTAGAAAGTGTCAGACTAACCTTTTCATGTGGGTTCTTTAACCCACTTTAGCTTCTGAAGGTGGACAGATTTTGTACTTTATCCTTAAGGTGTGTGAAACCTTAAAAAGAATCTGTTTGCCTTCAAAAGACAGAGTGGGTTTAAAACACCTGAATGAAAGGGACCAACAGTTAAAGCCATACTACAATAAACCTACCTGATGTTTCTTTAAATTTTGAGCCTTGATATGTATATTCATTGGGATTTAGTGACACCGTAGACTGAGGAAGGCCATTTTCTGTATTCTTGAGAGGGGCACTCTATTATGGTCCACGGGTAGAAAACCTATTTTTCCACATATCTTAAGCCCCTTCATAGGCAGTCAGGTTATATAATAAAGTCAGCATGAAATAGCAGTGAGGACTATGCAGTTACAGGGCACATGATATTGGGATTGTTTGGGGGATCACATATGGAAGCAAAAGAGCAATGAAATTTTAAAATGTGGATTATGTCTCTCTTACCATTTTTTAAAGTTTTCTTTTCCTTATGAACGAAACAGAAAACCTTTCTGCCACACAATTAAAATTTTATAGCATTGCCAAGAGTCCCATAAATTGGCTTTAAGGTTCCATCAGGCCTGCAGCAGCTAGCTGGCCATCCCTTTTTAAATTAATGCTTAGATAAACTAGGATTTATATCTGAATGTTCTTCTGGTTATTTCTGCTTTTGTGAATCAATATCATTACATAATTTACTTTTGAAGATGTTATGATTTTGGTCATTGTACCCCATCCCTGACATTCTAAAATGCTTCCCCATTCACCGAGATGCCTCTTTGCTAAGATTTCTGTGTACCTCTCTGCAAATGCTTCATCTTTCTTCTCTGACCAGTCAGGTTTGTCATGGAACAATAGTTTAAAGAGTATTCCAGATGGTTAAATGCTATTCACTAAAGATGCTCAATTGCCCGCTAATATGAATGTATGGTGCTCTCTCGTCTCCAAATCTGTCATTTATTGAACTCAGACGGGATTCACTGGAGACAAAAGGGGAAACTCTGTAGCAGCATAATGCCGAACAGCTGTGCTTGAAGTTGATAATTACCGTCCATGTTGAGAAAATGGTCAGTTGCCGTCCATCACTTAGGAAGGTATTTACTCCTGGTGAGGAGTATTTGGTAGATAAGCACAGGTGAATTCAATAGTCAGGCGACTGCACTAGCAGTATTGAGCCTCGCTGTGGCGCTCTTGTGAAATCAAGCCATCATCAACTGTGGTCAATTGGGGAAAACACTTTTGCTTGCTATTTTATCACTGCATGCTTTATAATCTACAGATTTTAAACATGCCAGTTTACAGTCAATATATAAACATGGAAACTTTGCAATGACTCCCCACCACGAGCACAGATTGCCATTTTATCAAAGTGTAGATTCCTTGATTTTCATGGGAACTCTCTTTGTGGAAGGTGGTAGGTGTCAGAACTTAATCGTTTGGGGATGGACTCTGAGGTCTGAGGCTTCTCTATGTATGTGTTTTTCTCAAACATAAATGGTTCTGTGTTTTCCAAGTGAAACAGCATAGGTCTTAGGTCTGGATCCTAACAAGCAGTTTATGTAATCCATAGTTATCAAACATAGGAAACTGGCATGTTCAACATGTGATCAGCTAGTATTACATCAGGCAAGTTTAAAAAGCCAGGCTTGTCAGAAGGATGATGATTTCTGATCCAAACATATTTTTGAACTAATAACACAGCCTATTTTCATTATACAGCTAACTCATGTATTGTCATAAAAAGTCAATGTACAGAAGTCATATCTAAATGAGAGGGCAAATCTGAACCTACCTTTGCAATGGATATTAATATAAATAAAACTCCTCCTTTGCTATCTTTTCTTGTTGTGCTAAAAATAAAATTTGTCATGGATCCTGATGAAGATCCCAGGAGACACGACTGACTTACAAGAAGCAGTAACATTGTCTTCTGCTGACATGGGGATATCTGAGTCAAATTTTAGACAAGATGCATTGTTTGAATAGACTGGAGATAATTGCAGCTCAGGCCAGTGGGTGCTGGAGGAGTTGAGGTTGGAAACACAAATATAAATAGGAGTACTTTTAGGTCAGAGGAATTCTTGGCCTTGGGAATAGTTCCACTGAATAACAGAGCAATCAGCTAGAGGAAAGAAACCATTCTGAAGGCAGTTGTGGATAAAGATCACATTGCTGTTTCTCCCACTTTCTTTTTTCCAGATTGCTCGAAACCTTTTTAGAACCACAGTTCTGGAATGCTGACGAAGGAGACCCATCTATTTACTAGCATCATAAAGGCCCCACAGAGGCTGCCACTTTTCCTCCAAAGGAACACTGCCCAACCTACAACATAGCACACAATATCGAGCAGCTGGAACAGAGAAAGGGTCTTTCGTGAAATCAGTTTATGATGGACTGATGACAAGCTGAGCTTAAACTAAGATCTGTTGCTCAGTCTATGTATCGACTGTGGCCGCAATCCTATGCACACTTATCTAGGAGCAAGCCTCATTGACCATAATGGGATCTAAGGTACTGAGTGGACTCTTTAGCACCACATTCCTCCTGAACTCCCTGACTTCCCCAAATCTCTGCCCCCAGATCTCTAGGAATTTCCCAAGCAGAGATGGAAAACGTATTCTGAATAGGGTAGCATAGGATTGTGCTGTGACTTTCTAGTAGATCTCATAGATTGCGTTGCCACCTCCAGGTTGGAAAATTCTAGAAGATTTGGGGGGAAATTTGGGGGAGGATGCAATGCCATAGAGTCCACCCTCCAAAGCTGTCATTTTCTCCAGAGGAACCGATTTCTGTAGTCTGAGATCAGTTATAATTGTGAGAGAACTCCAAGTTCCCACATGGAGGTTAGCAACCCAACTCTCAGATGAGAAAATGTTCCCAGAAAGTAGTTTGCTGACACTTTCACTGTACACATTATGCTGCACAATAGAATAATTTAGAAGGTCACGACAATCGATGTAGGAGTTCACCTATCACCTTAAAATCCTTTACAGCATTGCTACATAAAATATTTTGTTTTCTCTGCTTTTTTGTCCTCTAAAGTAGAAATTGATGAAAGTGGCTGTTAATTTGATTACAAAATCAAACCTATTCCCTTGAAACCAAGGGAGTATGCATTTAATGATGATGTACATTTAATGATGTAAAAGGAGCTATGTGATCAATGACTTCTGAAAAAAATGCCATGGAAACAGAATTTAATTGCCTAATGTTTTCTATTATATTTACAAAACTTCAATGCAGTAATTGTAGAATTTATCTTATAGGGAACATTGCTAAAAACTGAAGAGCAAAGTGTTTAATTTAAATTTTTCGGAATTGAATAGCATGGAAATAGGTGTGTCTAATGATTTTCATTGCTTTTATAATCGTTCATGCAGCAGTCTTAAGACTCATCTTGCCATTGAAATAGCAAAGGCTAGAATGTTAATTTTTTATTTTTTATGGTTTCTTTGCAATTGTTCTACATTTATAACATGATCATGAAATCTTTACATTACAATATAGAAAGGCTATGCCCACCTCAATTCTTCATACCTCAGCTTCAGTTCTGGATATTATGTAAAACATTTGGCAGCCAGTGTGGTGCAACAGTTAGTAAGACTAGGCAAGAGGCAGTGCTATGTGGTGGTTTCAGAGCAGGATTGGTGATACCAGAGTGCAACCCTATGCAAAGTACTCCAGCTGAAGCCCATTGATTATGAATTTAGTTGTGCAAGCTATCAAGAAGTAAGAAAAATGGTAATACCAGGGCTGTAGCTACCATGAGGCCCATGCGGCGATGCCCCCTCCCAAATTTGCAATGCCCCCGAATCTGGCCAAGGGAGAGGTGGAGGCAGCACATCTGGGGCATGAACAGGTCCCGTCCTCCCTGGGACGTGCATCTGGGCCAGAACCTTCTTGCCCCAGTCGCTGGCCTTGCCCTTGAACTAGTATGGGCCACAAGTTTGCAGTGCCTGGCCGCTCTAGATGGGTGGCCTTTGGCAAGCAAGCCCATCTCCTCAGCTGGCCTGGCCTGCAAGTGCCCCTCTTGCTGAGGCCAGCAGGCATTGCAGCTCCAGGCAGGGCTGGCCACGGCTGGGCTGCCCCTCCCCTGGACTGATTGCTGGCCTGCCCCCTTTTTCACCCTGTGCCGTTGGCCATGGTGCCTCCCTCCCCTCCCTCCACGAGCTACAGACCGATGCTGAGCTCCAGCTCACTACTTTCATGCTGCTCATCTAGTACGCCTGCTGCAGCCAGCTGCAGGTGGGTGCCCCTTCCCCCCCCCCATCCCTTCTCTTGCCCTGTATTTATTTCATGGAAGATACCTTAAAACTCATGGTGACCCCATGGCTTTTTCAATTAATTAATAAATTCAATTAATAAATAAATAAATTCTACAATAAATTCTGCAAAATTATTCCTTTCACTTTTGTGCAACATGTGATGTCATTTATAAAAGTCCCCCCCCCCGACATTCATTCCCAAATTCCCAAATGTTTCTAAGTGATGAACATGAGCCATGTAGCTGCATTCATTTCAACCTTTATGGAAATGATACCTTTTGTTTCCTGTTTGTAGCAAAAGCTCATCTGCTAAGTGACCAATGGAAAACACAGCCCCCCCGTTAGCCGAATTGCTTTATTTACAGCAATTGGCAATTTATAAATGGGTTCTTGCCAATTTATACCACAGTCCTGATCCCACCAAGGGTTACCAGTAAAGGATTTCGAGGCCGCTGTAGTTAAAATAGATGTCTTTTACTAAGAATATATTTCATACAAAAAATACTGATGCACTCACACATTCAATCAAGTTCCTAAGAACTTGCATTAGCAGGTAGGGATAGTGATGGGCTATACTTATCTGTCTTGAAGCTTGGTTGTTCCAATGAAGAATGGATGGGAAGAAATGGAAAACAAAGGGAGTCCACATGACCAGAACCAGCTGGAACGGGTGGGTCTCTTGACTGCAGATCAAGAGATCAAAGTAGAGGCAAGGGTTGGGGATAGCAAGTGGAACTTAAGAGGAGTAAAAGCAGACAGGGGTTGTCTTGGGGGAATGCTATCTAGGAGGAGCTAGGAGGAGCCTGGTGACTGGTTCTCTCCTGTTATAGGGGGTCTAAGAGGTGGGTGGTAACTGTGCCAACCTCTTGACCCACCTACCTGTTAGTCTGTCCAAAAACAATCCTATTGGTTGCAGGTAGGGAGGGAGGTTACCTAGGAGGGGTGGCCAATATTGTAACCTAAAACCTTACTCAAAGGATTGGCATCTGGACAGGTGTGAAATCCAGGCGTCAGGATGCTTCCTTGTTGTGCTGATGAAGTTGGCCAGTTCCTTTGATAACCAAATGTCCATCTGGCAGGAAATTCCAGCTCAGGAACAAAGCAGTTGATGGGTGATAACGTGACCACAAGCAGCTTTGCCATGGTGGCTGTTTCTTCCCAAAGTTGTTGTTTCACAATAATGGAGATTTGTGCTCCTTCACCAGGCTGGGCAACTGAGTTGCTGAAACCTTATTTGCATGTAAGGTATGTGCAGGCACCCTCTATGTGTGTCATCACAACAGGTGACCTAAAGTGTACAGCTCTCTGAGCCCGTGTGTGTGTGCACAGTCCATTGTGCAGCAATAAGCAGCCCATAAAACAAATATCAGGCTTGTTCCCTAACACCCTCCCCCTAAAATGTACAGCTTTGTCCATTAGGTTTTTAACTGTTATACTAGGGAGGGGAGAGAGCCAATAAAAGTTTCATGTTGGGGAAGCAGCTGTTTAAAATAAATAAATAAATGCACGTTTTGTTAACTATTTTTCAAGAAACAAGGGAAAATGTTTTCAATTAAATCATCCTCATTAAAAATCTGAGCTGATCAGCTGCTGCACCAAACACCTTTTTGTTTGGAAATTAATGAAAACCTCCTGTACCACCCACTCGAAATTCCAATATGCCTTGGTTTCCTGACTATGTGTGTGTGCACGTATTCTAGCAGGTTTCTTGTGATGTTAAATTTAAAGAACAAAGCACACTGACAAATATTTGTCAATGGAGATTGAGGGCAATTTAAACAGTGGAGACCTGTATTAATACATGGGAGGTCTGGCATTTCATTTTCTCAGATCTCTGTGCAATTTTTAAAAAAGTTTAAATGCACTTACAATATTCCTTGTCTGTTGCTCAACAAGGGTGGCCTTGATAGGATCTGAAAGAATTTCAAAGTGTGTTTAGTGGGTTTGCATCTAAGCAAATAGAAAACAGATTGGCTTGCCGCTGACTCCAGGTTCCCCTATTTCAGTTATGAATACTTTATTGTAGGACTCCCAGTTTCTTCTCTGCTGGTTTCAATCAGCTGCAGATTGCATTTGAACATGGCATTGAACACTGCTGGATGTGTTGTGTATCAAGCGTGGAATATTCTGGATATTTGAACCTGCCTTAAGTCTAATGATTGATGGGGAAATAAGCATATTATTGTAGTTGGAAATAATGCAAGTGAGGTGCTGTTCCAGTTTATGGCTATTAGTCCACTCTGCTTGCTCTCCTCAACTCATTGTCAAGACCTGCCTGTCTGAAACCTCTTCAGAGGATGATGCAAAGACCTTATTTGGAGGCTATAACATGATCTCCTGGGGGTTCTGCAACTATGGTCAGAGAGGACAAAGTGCCCTTGGATCCTGCTAAATCCAGGGATCTTTGACTGCACCCCTTGACCTGTGCTTGGGCTCTTTCCATGTTCCTGGGCTCCTCTGATCATCCTCTGAAACCCAGAAACCACATGAATCATGAACCCAGATGGAGGCGATCCTTTGATGGTGGAACACTTGTTTCCAGAAGATGAGATGCTGATATAACGGCTTTCAGGATCAGGGCCTCAGCTGATATACCAAAAAGGGTAGGGCTGCCAGAATTGATGTAAATACCCTCAATTGCTTCCTGGAAGCTATTGGTAGATTATCTAAACTACCCAGCTTTCTAACTATGTGGACAGTTCTTTGAATCTGCATACTTGTCTTACGATAGTAAATGTGGAACACCCACCTTTCAGACCCTTCTAGTACTTGAGAAGATTCAGAGGTGGTTAATAAATAGTTCTGAATGTCTGTTATTTAAACAAAAATGTGTTTATTGATATTGGCCTGGATCCAAAGAACTCCATAACTAGATCTTCATATCCAAGGGCTGTAGGACATGGGACTATGTTTCTGAAAATCTAAGAACATAAGAACATAAGAAAAGCCATGTTGGATCAGGCCAATGGCCCATCTAGTCCAACACTCTGCGTCACACAGTGGCCAAAACCCAGGTGTTCAATCTGTCCAAATCTGTCCAATGTTTTGTCATTTTTATGTTTTCGTATATACTTTAGCTCCGGTTTTGTGTTTTTGGTTAGTTTTAATGGTTTTTAAGATGCAATTTTATTATGTTAGCTTCTATGTTGGCCCTTATGAAGGCAGAAAGACGGGGTATAAACTTTGTAAAATAAAATTTAAAAAGTAACTGTCCAGAATGGTTCTTACATGACATTGGTCCTTTGTGGAATACAACCACATACTCTACCAGATAACAAGAACTTTTCAGTTGTAAATAATGTATTGACAGTATATGTAGGAAAAAAACTTCTCTTCAGGGTGTAAATTTGTGAGATCTTTTAAGACATCATCTCTTTCTTTAAAAGATTGGTAGAATCAATGACCACAACCCTAGGGGGAGTGAAGAGAGGACTATTTAATTCATTGGATCCAATTATTTCCTTCTACCAAACTGGGATCTAGTAACTCATTTCCATGAAGGCTCTTTCTGGCTGCTGTCGCACAAGCAGTTTCTTGCCTTCCATGCCCAAATTTATCCATTTGCATGGAATCCTTGGTCCATTTTACACCTCAGCCTGACTCTCCCTTCTTGCTCAGTTGCCATGTAGATGTGACTGCTGCCTTCCTTCTTTTTATGTATTTTATCTGTGGCTAGGAAGAAACAATCCCCTTCTAGCTTACCCTGTGTGTGTGAACGTCTGTTAGATGCTTTGATCTCCCCCCCTCCCAAAATACAGACCCTTTGCTGCTGACGTCCCTGTGGACTTTTGCTGTATAGCTGGGCAACTTTATTACAGAAGGAGAGGTGAATATGAACCACTTGCACAGTGTGCCAGATTAATTTTTATGAGATTTTCTTCTCAAGACTTGATACTGTTGTTTATTCAGAAGGGAAGGGAAGACTTCATGGAGCAAAAATGTTTAGCACTTTGGCTCTAAGGAGGTGGATATTACGTACGTTTCTTAACTATGCAAGCAGCACCGTCTCCATCTGTCTACCTTTTGCTTATTCCTTCTACCATTTGAAGAGAACTGTAATGGCTCTGGGTAGTGTTACATTTAAATCATAATTTAAAAAATAAGGCACAGAGTATTTTTCTGGACATGTTACACCTGGAGTAAAGTGTAAACATGTAGTGCTACTTGAGGATTCAGATTTTGTGTGCTAGCCTCTTTTCAAGGCTTTGAGGCAATTTAAAAGAGAAACCAGCTATAAAATAACATATATGGTAATTCACCCGAGAATAAAATGCATTGATCAATAACATAGGCTATCAGCTAAACCCCAGGTATTGAATACAGACTCAAGAAGGTCCTGCAATAATTCTAACAGTCCTAAGCCTTCATAGTAAAGGAGCTCTTTACTCATGGAAGGGCCACTGGTAATGCTTTTTTATAGCTTCAATCCTAATTGCCACTTTTCTGGGAATAAATCCTTTTGAATAACACAGTACATGCTTCAGAACAGGATTGCTCCCTACGTGTCTTCATCATAAATGCATAAGTGGTAGTGAAGGCTCTCTCTGAATTCACAGAAGTCACTTAAGCATGTTGTCTATGATGAAATATCAAAGTTCAGATTCTCCATAATATGATATGGAAAGATAATACAGACTCTGAGGTGCTCTCCTAATTCAGCAACTGGCCGCTTCAGGTGGCCAAAAAATACAATCTATGGTTACTACCCCTGGAGCCAGGTTCAAGGTTTTTGCTATCCTAAGTGGGTCTAGCAAGGTTGTCTCTGTGAAAACTGACAATGTACCCCAGAAACGAAATCCCCATCAAATAAGGAATGGGGGATGGGGAACTGCTGTGTATTCATGGAGCAACACTGGTTTCCAGTTTGTATCCAGGTTCATGCTACTGGCCTAAATGTTCTGGGTTTGCCAGTTGTCATTCAGACCTGTCTGATGGTTAAGATCCTTTTCAGAGTCCTGGTCTAAAAAGCTGGAAGTGAGGTTTGCAGGTCCCGGACACAGGGCATTCGTCATGTTACAATCCTTCAGATTCTCTCCTCACAGCCGTTTGTCTGGCACTTACATTGCTGAGCTTCAGGCACCTGTTGAAGACTTAGGTTGGAGAGATGGGGGCTTTTTCCAGTGGTTGCCACTAGCAGATTTTAGCTGACTCTGCCTTATTGAATTGGTTGTTTTTGTTTGTCTTGAATAGTGTATCAGCATATTTTTATTGTTTGTCTTACATTGTCTGTAAGCAACCTCAAGAATCCTGTGAGTTAGGAGGCATTGCACAAATATTTCAACTAAACACATAAATAAATAAAAACAGCATGCAAAGCTGCGCATGGCAGGTTTCCCTTGAATTGGGCCACCTAAGACGATTGCCTACCCTGCTTTTCTAATTTAGCAATCTCTGCCTGGAATCTCTCACCAAAAAACCAACAAACATATTACTGTAGCTTAAGAGAAGAAGATGTTTTAGTAAAATGCCTTGGTGCTTAACCTGGAGTTTTCTGAAGCATAAACGAGAATGGGCAAACTTGAAATAAAGTAAGTTGTCTTAATATTTTAACACTGTGAAATGTGCATGTGCTGCACAGAGTGCAGATGGCACAGGAAGGTGATTTTTGTAAAGGATTTGTTAGAACTTTCTGCCAACAGAAATACCTTGTTTTATGAGGTGTCTCACACGACCAGACCTCTAGAGAAGCTGAACACATGGAAGGGATGAGGCATGAAGTCAACTGCTTCAGCAATATAAGCCATCGAGCCAAAATCAGCTTGTGTTTCAAAGAGCTTGCAGGTACACTTGGCCCTAGGCAACCTACCTCTGTGGCAGGCAGCTCAGAAAAAAAGGAGTCCAGGAACCAAAGGGGGAAAAAATCCAATATGTCTGTCTGATTGCACGGGGAGATAAATAACCTCTGGTTCCCAATGGGCGCATTCTGTGTGGGGGGCCTGTCTTGCCTGCAGCACAAGGAACGGGAGTGAAATAAGTTATACTTCATAGTGGAAGCCTTCCTCTCCACAGTGGTGTGCTCCTGGACTAGCGGTTCAGCCCACAACTACATTCTTGCCAAAACTGAAGGGAGCCCTGAATCCCAATGTTAAAGAAGAGGAAATCAGATTTTGATTGATGGAAAATTTGAAAGGTGTGTGTGTGTGTGTGGGGGGATGCTGGCTCAGTCCCTCCTGGACTTTCAACCATTGCCAAGTGTGTCTCCTGCTGCCCTGCAGTGCAGGCACCCATTTACAGTTCAGGTTGTGTTCCACTCCCTCCAAGTGTGTCTGTGTGAGGTCCAGATCCACAAACTTGTACATTTGTATCAAAATGAAGTAACCAGTTATATAAGTAAACACAACAAAGGGAATAGATTGCCTTATGGAAGCAGTGGTGGCCACTCATTTAGGTGGTTTTTAAAAGGTATTAGACACATTAATTGAGAATAGACATTGATCCTGTTGCATGTGGTTTCTGATTTGCTTTCCAAGTAGAATGAAATTATTTCTCCTTCCCACCATTTTTTAACACTGCTAGTAAAAGGTTCCATTAATATGGGATTCATCTTGTTGTTAAAAGTAATATTGTGGGATTGGACTTGGCAGTAATTTTCTATTTGTCAGTTGCTGATCCCAGCTTGGACCACTGAGAATCTTTTTATTGTGTTACTAGAAGAAGAAGAAGAAGAGTTAGTTTTTATACCCTGCTTTTCTCTACCTGAAGTATAGTGGCTTACAATCGCCTTCCCTTCCTCTCCCCACAACAGACACCCGGTGAGGTAGGTGGGACTGAGAGAGCTCTGAGAACTGTGACTGACCTAAGGTCACCCAGCAGCTGACTTCATGGAGAGGAATGGGGACTCCCGTGCTCCCTCTAAGCTGTGGAGACTTTTGAGCACAAATTCTACTTTGTGAGCTACTGGCATTAAAGTTGTGAGCAAGCGATTTGGCTACTGCATAAATTAGTTTGCTCTGAAGCCATCCTTCTTGAGCTAAGACAAAAATGTGTGAGCCAGAAGCTAAAAAAACTGTGAGCTAGCTCACACTAACTCAGCTAAGAGGGAACTCTGATAGGGAATCAAACTCAGTTCTCCAGATTATAGTCCGCCACTCTGAACCACTACACCAAACTGGCTCTTCATGCACCCTCTCAAATAACATATATGACAATCATAAACTGAGTATGTTTAGACTGTATTCTGAGTACAGAATTTTAAGATTCTTGATGCAGAATTGGGCTTCTTTGGTGGGACATAAGAAACAAAGCTACACACAGTGGTTTGGATCCTACCATTTTGTTTTGTCTGTGCTCATGGGTTCCTTTGGCACAAGGGCCTTTTTGATTATATAAGATGCTTTTGCAAGTGTCTTATATCAGTGGAAGGGCTGTTGTGCCAGAGGAATCCAAAAGCACCAACAGACCAAAACAGTCAGATCCAATATGTAAACATTTTGAATGTGTCTTTTGAATATCCTGTTGAACTTTCCACAAATGCCTCAGAAAGAGCACATCAAAATAGTTTAGATTAGATGTCAGCATTTGAAATAAAAGCACAAATGTACAGTGTCACCATGAGAACACAAGAATGTTTCTCTCGTGTTAATGGTAATGGCATTCTGCCCAAAGGTGTACAAAACTTTTAGAAAACCATTTTACAAACCATTTAGAAAATTACAGTTTATGGACCACTGCTTTCCACCCTTCTGCTGCTACTAGCCTAGTGTTCACAAAAATAAAGGGACACAGTATAGAAAGTAGAAACCACAAGATGAATACTGTGTATAAATAGTTCACCTCAATTAATATACAATAAAGTTCATTTTTACATTAAATTTTATGCTATGTTTTACATTATTGTATTTTTTATGACATCACAATCTTGCAACAACTTCCAAATATGTTACATATATTCCAGAAATTTACAAAGTAGGCAAAAAAGCCCATTTACTTCAACAGTAAGTATTTTGAGGATAATACCTGTAAACATAGAATTAATTTTCATATGTGTTTGTGCAATACTTTGCAACAATTAGCACATTTTAAAAAGGGCATCGGTCACCATTCAGTCATTATCTCTGATAAAATGAATACATATGTATGTACTTTTGATAATCTATATTGTCAGAAATTGTACAGAGTGCCAGCCATCCACTGCAGCTGAAGCCTGACAGCATTTACTTGCAAACCAGTCTTTCCCATAGTCTAATAATAACAGGAAATGAGGTCTTTTGGGGAGGGGGATATATGAACAAAGACGTTGTCTATGTGCGCAGTGCTTTCAGCTTTAGTCTTGAACATGTGTGATTAATTTGGTGGTGGCTGGCTAATCTTGATAGCAGAGCTCTACCTCTACGGATGGGGAATCAAGAATGCATTACCTAAACTTACCCTGTGGGGTTCAGATTTGAATTCGGGATTCTCATCTTCAGTTTCAATGTATGCCTAAAAACGTGATGCCTCATTTTATATTCCCAGAGAGCTTGCCTACCTAATCAAGAATATTCCGGTTTGTCGGGGTTCTTAGCCTAGATTGATAGCCCTTATTTAAATAGGCAGGGAGAAGAAGATGTTTTAGTAATATGCCTTGGTGCTTATGAGATGTTACTGATGGGTCAGTCTTTGGCATTTGCAGCAGATTGTGAACTTTCCACAACACATAAGCAATATTAAGGCTATATTGTTGGTTATGTGAGCACAGACAAGCAGGACAAAATCAAGAACCCCTTATTTGGTGGGTCTTGGCTTCAAACTTTGGTTATTCACTTGTGAATGAAAACAAATCCAAGAAGAGGGAAGTGAAAGGATTATCGTCTTAGCTTAACTGATACTGCTGCCCTGGTTACGTAGACTATGTCAACTGTTTTGCTGCAGGAGTCTGGCTGTTTTAGTTCAATCTTATATAATGCAGTTTGACATGAAATACAGTTTTGTTATTTGAGAAGGGAAAGCAATAAATGAGCAGGTTAAAATGGTGCTGCTTGCTGTGTCTGGGCCAGAGGAGGGCACCAAAGAGCAACAACATAAAACACGGTGCCCCCCCCCCCCTCGAGAATTATCTGTACCCTTTCTGCTGTCTTGGAAGAAAAAACACTGATCCTAACAGCAGAATGATGGGCAAAACGAAAAGTTATTTTTCCACAGGCAAAAATTAATCACAAAAGTGTCCGCATATGGTGAGCTGAAACTATGGGTTAAGGAAAACTGGTAGTTCTGATCAGGATGTAAGAGCACAGCATTTATATAAAACTGAGTGATTACAGCTGTGCATTGCTTCAAGTTGCCAGCCTCCAGGCAGGGGCTGGAGTTCTCCTGAAATTACAGCTGACCTCCAGACTACGGAGATCAGTTCCTTTGGAGAAAATGACAGCTCCTGGAACGTGGACTCTATGGCATCGCTTCCTTGCTGAGCTCCTTTCCCTCCTCAGACTCTGCCCTCCCAGGCTCTGCCCCCACAAAAGCTCCAGGAATTTCCCAACCTGGAGTTGTCAATCCTAGACCAGAACAAGCCTGCGTTGGAGGGGAGGCTATGCTGGAATGTCCCAAACATCTGGTCAGAACAAGGACCAAGCAGGAGCAACCTTAAGAACATAAGGGAAGCCATGTTGGATCAGGCCAGTGGCCCATCCGGTCCAACATTCTGTGTCACACAGAGGCCAAAAACCAGGTGCCATCAGGAGGTCCAGCAGTGGGGCCAGAACTCCAGAAGCCCTCCCACCAATGCCCTCCTAACACTAAAAATACAGAGCATTACCAGACATAGTGTCTATAAAAAGGTAAAGGTAAAGGTTCCCTTGCTCGAAAGCCAGTCGAATCCGTCTCTAGGGTTGCAGTGCTCATCTCCGTTTCAAAGCCGAAAAGCCAGCGCTGTCCGAAGACATTTCTGTGGTCATGTGGCCAGCATGACTAAACACCAAGGCACACAGGACACTGTTACCTTCCCACCGAAGTGGTACCTATTTATCTATTTGCAATTCCTTGCTTTCGAACTGCTAGGTTGGCAGGAGCATAGTGTCTATACCTTGTGGCTAATACCAGTGATGGGCCTCTGCTCCATATGTTTATCCAATCCCCTCTTGAAGTTGTCTATGCCTGTAGCCACCACCACTTCTTGTAGCAGTGAATCCCACATGGTAATTACTCTTTGGGTGAAGAAGTACTTCCTTTTACCTGCTCTATGCTTACTGCTCATTAATTTCTTTCAACGATTTTAATTTTAGTTTGGGGTAGTGGTTAAGTGAGAACCCCTCTAATCTGTGAGAACTGAGTTTGATTCCCCACTCCTCCACTTGCAGCTGCTGGATGACCTTGGGCAAGCCATAGTTCTGTCAGAGCTGTTATTGAAAGAGCAGTTCTCAGTCAGAGCTCTCTCAGCCCAACCTACCTCACAGGGTGTCTCTTGTGGGGAGGGGAAGGGAAAGGAGTTTGTAAGCTGCTCTGAGACTGCTTCAGGTAGTGAAGGATGGGGTATAAATCCAATCTCCTCCTCCTCCTCCTGGAGGTCACTATTGTAAGGGGAATGGGGCTATAGTTTATGCCACTGTGTGTGTTATGTATTATCTATTTTTAAATGTATCATTTTATGTATTATTTATTTATTTGATTTCTAGGCTGCCCTCCCCAAGACAGGTATCAGGGCGGTTAACAACATTTCAACAATACAGTATATTTCAATAAATATGATTTTACAGAATCAGATTAGAATTTTAAAATTATCCTGCCTTTACGGTATTGTTTTGTACTGCTGCAACTCCATTTTCTGCACTGATTGACATAGCATGTCTGATACCTTCTTTCACTGTCTCTAATTTTGTAATTCTAGTCCTATTGTACTGCTTATTAGATCTTTTATGCTATTCTAATGGTTTGAAAATGGGATTTTATTATGTATGTTTTGTTAGCTGCCTTGGTGGTCCTTGTAAGGCAGAAAGACGGGAAGTAAATTTTACAAAATAAAAATAAATAAATTTGATTGCCTTGTTTCATACCATGCAATCCACCTTGAGTAAGGCAGGCTATAAATAACCCAAACAAATAAATAAAAGCCAGGGTGCCATGAAAGGATTTTGGCTGTGGCTTTTTCTGGAAAACAATACAGATTTATTAGCACATATAAATGCTTAGATTCTCCATGCATATCAAATGACAGACAATTCTTCTTCAAGAATGTCACAAAACCATGAATGTGCTCTTTCTGGTCCTTTCCGCACTTAAATCTCACCCCTGGTTTTATCAGAGTTCAACTTGTGACACAATACCTTGCATTTATCCCTGGTTATAACAGTCCTTTCTGCACTAGACCTTAAATCCTGGTTCAACCCTGTCCCCGAACTTACATTCTACACCACACGTGAGTTCACCCCTGTAATTATCTCGGGGTATTTTTTATTTCCAGATTACACTGAGGTCACCCCGGTTTTGCCCCATACTTTCCCCGGGATAAACGGATGCTGTTATAACCAGGGATAAATGCAAGGTATTGTGTCACGAGTTGAACTCTGATAAAACCAGGGATGAGATCCAAGTGCGGAAAGGACCAACAGCCCCTGTTTATCCTGGGAAAAGTGTGGGACAAAACTGGGGTGGCCTCAATGTAATGTGGAAACAAAAAAATAGCCCAAGATAATTACAGGGGTGAACTTGCGTGTAGTGTAGAATGTAAGTTCGGGGACAGGGTTGAACCAGGATTTAAGGTCTAGTGTGGAAAGGACCTCTGTTTTGCAAAGTTTGGCCAGATTATGTGGGAACTTTTCTGCTGCCAGCCAGGGTCCTGCCTAGAAGGTGGGGGCAGGGTACTGGTCGACGCCTGAGTCTTCCCCTCAAGGCATCCTGATGGAGCCAGGTTTGACTTTGCATACAACTGTCTGATTTATTTAAAATATTTCTATTATACCTCTCAAACCATTTTATAATGAAGTTCTAGAAGGCCTAAGTAGATTATTGCCAAAACCTGGGAAAACAGTATTTTTACCTACTGCATAAAACTCAGAAGGAACCAGGGGGAGCTTGCGTGTTGGTTCATTGGAAGGACCACCCTGCCACCCTTGCTGCAGAGAGAAGAGGATTAGGTGCCTTTAGAGGAGGGAAATGCCTTTAGAGGAGGGCTGCTGCTGCTTCTGCTACAGCACTATGCACAGGCACAGCTACTGAGTGGAACTTGGCACAGCCAAGTGATGTCATCATCTTCCCCCCCCCACCCCTACATCAGGTATTACTAACTACTCAGCAGCCATGTGTTTGTGCAGTGCTATGGGAGCAGCTCACGTCTCCATCACTGCAGCCTCCTGATGCTCACCAATGAAAGCACTAAATCCCTGTCCCAAACGAAAGCACTAAATCCCCATCCTTCTTCAATGGGGAAGCAGGCACTAGGCAAACAGGTACAGGGAGGGATTTCCACAGCCAAGGCAGTGCAATAAGGACAGTTCTAAGAAGAAGAGGATGCACAGATCACAAGCTCTGTGGAACCATTTTTGAACCATTCTGTTATCCTACAGCCCTGTTACCTTTACATCCCACTATTTATTTACATTGTGTTTTGCTTTATTCATCCATAGTTGATTCCAAGATAGTTAATAGAAAAACAATTTTTAAACATCACAAAATAATTCGAGCAAAACAACAAAATAGCAGTTCCATTCATGGAAGGCATGCTTCTTTCATGAATGAATGCTTCCTCTAGGAGTGGAAGAGTTTGATTCCTCTAGGAGTGGAAGAGTAGCTTTTTGGATTCAGCCCAATGCAACATAGCACGGTTCATTTGCACTACAAAAGCAGAGATTTTTGTGAGATCCATTAATCTTCTGTGTCCTTTTTTGATATGGTGTTCTTTTGAACAGAAAGACAGGATATAAATAAATAAATACAACTTAGATTTTCCCCAAGTAAAATTTTATTTATTTATTTAGAATATTTCTATGCTGCCTTTTCAGAGTCCTGCTCAAAGCAGCTTACAATTAAAATAATAAAACAACAAGACATAGCATTATAATTGCCCATAAAACAGACCTTTTAACCCAGACTTTTAATAAGGTTTTTTTTCCTTACCAGCTTTTAAAAATGTTCTGCAGATGTATTTTGGTCTGGCACCTAGAAAACAGTAAAATAGACACGGGGTGTGTCTCAAGGGTAAGGTGCCACCACAGATAATGTCTTGCTTCTAGTCTCCACCTGCCTCAACTATGAAGGTGGAGACAAAAGAACAGGGCTTTAGAAGCAGATTTTAACTGGCAGGCTGGATAGTCCAGGAGCAGATGGTTCCTCAGGTACCCTGGCCCCAAGCCAATTAGGTCCTTAAGGGTAAGAACTAGTAATCTGAATTGTGACCAGAAACAGATGGGTAACCAGTGCTGATTTTTCAGCACAAAGTTGATGTGATCCCTGAAACCACCCCCTGACATAGTCTAGCTACTACATTTTGAATAAATGGAAATTTCCACACCACTCACTTCTGAATATCATTTTACTGAAATATGTCAGCAATTTTAGAGAATGCACAAAGGCAGAAAATACGAGTTATCAAACTGTACTCTAGGTTGCAGAATATAAGAAAGGGATATGGAAATAATCTTAAGAATAAGAAATAAACTCAAAGTAATAAAGGTTTATCTGCCAGTGAAATATGGTGGTTAAAGTATTACACTAGAAACTCATTGAGTGAACATGGACTGGTCATTCTCAGTTTAACCTATCTCATGGAGTTTTTCTGGGGATAAAATGGAGGGTGGGGGATCCTGTATGCCACAGGTTGTTGGAGGAAGGGTGAGATTAAAAAGTTATAAATAGATATCTGATGGACATTCCAGTCATTACATCACATTAAACTCTGAGATTAATGCTTTAGTGGTATGTCAACACAGCCTGGTAATGGCTAAGTGGTGTCTGTGTAGTGAAGGAATGGTCTACAGAATTAAAGAATAGGTGCTGGGCTACAGAATCTCTCAGGTTTAGCTTGGTCATCTTGCCAGTCTGAGTTTCTATGTGAGTTTCTCCATCATCCATCTAATAAATCAACTTTTCAATCAACTAATTCTTACATTGCTTCTGGGAATTCAAGGTGTCTTTGTTGCAGATATAAAGGATTTCCACTCAAGAACCAGCTAGCTTTTATGCTTGTGTCAACAAGAATGCCAGTTTGCAGTCCTGGGGCAAGGGAGTGAAGGTGCAGGGAAGATAAACTACAGACACCTTGCTGGAGGAAAGATAGGCCACGGCTTTTATTGAGTACAATCACAGCAGCATTTGATGCAGCCTCAAGCCCAGATCCAGCATTGGACAACCCATCTGCCATCCGATGACACCAGCCCTCACCCCCAGCCTCCCTGCTGGAGGAAAACTGCATGAGATTGCAAGTCCTGGGGTTCCCCTCAGGCATGAGCCACTGTGTGGTTCCCTTGCGACCTGAGGGCTAGAGCTGGGTGACAGCCTCTGAGATGGGCATTTTGCTGGATAGCCTAACTCTCAAGACCCTTGAAGTCCAAGGGGGTCCTCAGACCAAGGGCATAGGCTTAGCTCCCACCCCAAGATTGGATCCAGTCCTGTGCCAAAATTGCCACAAGAGATGGGCCACCAACCATCTCCCACCAAAGCCGCTATTACTGAACTGAAGAAAGCAGGCAGTCGCAGATGCTGTGAAGCCAAACATCTTTCCCCCACTCCCAGAGATGTACACCATCTGCCTATAAGAGAGCCACCTTGCTGAATGAAATGTCTGAGTGCCAAATGATGGAGCCACTGAGTAGTTCCACAAGTTTCCCAGTGGCCTTGTACAGTTTCTGTCACATTGCATCCACCTTGTCATGAAAACTGGCCCTGCACCATGTGCACCATTCCAGCAACTCAGGCTAGAAGAGCCATGTGTTCAGAAGGCAGATCCTTACAAACTGCAAGTTCAAGTCCATGGGCCATATGAGGTCCACCCCTGTCCTGTTGGCAAGGTCATTCTCCCACAGATGGGTGTTCAGAGTGTCAGGAGGGTGACACAACAAGTGACTGTTGATGCAAAGTCCTCCCGATGCATGCCTCTGTGCCCAATCCAGGAAATCATGACCCACTGCCCCAGACCTAAGTTGCACCCCCAACCAGATGCAGCTGTGAAGATCCCTGCCCAATGCACAATGCTATGTCCCAGGACCCATACCAAGCAGGACCTCCCTGCAGGGACTGAAAAAGAGAAAGAGTCACAGAAGGGTTGTAGTATGAGTGGGGAAGATATATGCCTTGGAGACTGAAGACCACTACTGGACAATGGTTTGGATGTGTACCAGGGGGAGCCCTAGCCCCACTGCCAATGTGGTGCCCCCCATGCAAAAGGAATGGGTCCTGTACTCCTCCAGGTGGAATCCCAAAGCTGCCAGGCCAGCCTGAAGAATGCTCACAAACTGGAACCTGATGAGGAAGGTCCCATCTGCATAGATCAGGAAGGGTTGGGGGGGGGTCATGGGCCATCTGGCTAGGTAGTCCAAGGCCACCCAGACCAGGCATGGCTGGCCCTTGGGCAGGCCCGTAGCCAGGATTTTTTAAATTCGGGGGGCCTTTAAATAAGTCAGGGGGCATGCTGCCCCAGGCAATAAAAATAATTTAAAAATAAAATTAAAAAAAACTCACATTCACCAGTTGGAGCACCTGTAAACTGCTTGGAGCCAAGGAGGCTGCTAAGTTCTCCTGTGTAAATGCCTGAAAGAAGCAGAGCGGTCACTTGGAAAAGGGGCAGTGGTGGCAGCTGTGGGCCTGGGCTACATGGAAGTCGGGGGGCAGGCCCTGAAAGGCCCCACTGCAGCTACGGACCTGGCCTGGAGGTGCATGTAGGGCCCATGCCCCCTCTGATCTGTCTTGGACCGCCTCAGGACCATGCAAAGTTTGGACCCCTTAATCCCCCTCCCCTCCCTCGCTTCCAAGCCTCCTGGCTGCAAAAGCAGCCCGAGATGAGTCCAGGATGTTATGTCTTCTTAACACTGTAAAGTAAGGCTGCCCTCCCAACAGCAGTCCTCTTCCCCCTCCATTATTTAGTGGTCCAGAGGTGGGAAGTGTTGGGGGGGGGGTATCACCAGCATTTCAGTGATGTCACTTCAGCATGACCCAGAGGTGGTGTCGTCATGTAGGGTCACTGCTCTGTGGTTAAGTTTTGGGCAGATGCTAGAACTTAGCCCCTATACACTAAGATAATTTCCAGGATGCACAGGGACTGATGTCATCTCATTGCCAGTGATGTCATGCTTTTGCTGGAGAAAGCCTCCCTCGCCAGTACTGAAAAGTAGTAACTCACCTCACAATAATAACAATCATGATAATAACAGTAACTTTTGGAAAATCTGTAAGATACTGATGTTGAACAGCATCTTAAGCAAACTGAAGAGAATGCAGACCCTGATCTTTAACTGTTTGCTCCAAATGTAGCGTCAGATTTTTACTGCATGTGTGCAAGTGCCATCAATTCACTTCCAATTTATGGTGACCAATGCTCCCTCTAAGCTGTGGAGTCTTGTGAGCAAAAATTCTACTTTGTGAGCTACTGGCATTAAAGTTGTGAGTGAGTGATTTGGCTACTGCATAAATTTGCTCTGGGGCCATTCTTCCAGAGCTAAGACAAAAATGTGTGAGCCAGAGGCTAAGAAACTGTGCACTAGCTCACACTAATTCAACTTAGAGGGAAGACTGATGGTGACCCTCTGAATGAATGACCTCCTAAGCATCTTATTGTTAACAGCCTTGCTCAGGTCTCACAAACTGAGGGCCGTGGCTTCCTTGACTGAGTCAATCAGTTTCATGTTGGGTCTTTCTCTTTTTCTGCTGCCTTTAACTTTTCTTAGCATTATTGTCTTTTCCAGGGACTCTTGTCTTCTCATAATATAACCAAAGTATGATAGCCTCAGTTTGATGTATGAGAGCCAGTTTGGTGTAGTGGTTAAGTGCACGGACTCTAATCTGGGAGAACCGGGTTTGATTCCCCACTCCTCCACTTGCACCTGCTGGATGACCTTGGGCAAGCCATAGTTCTGATAAGAGCTGTTCTTGAAAAAGAGCAGTTTCTGTCAGAGCTCTCTCAGCCCCACCTACCTCACAGGGTGTCTGTTGTGGGGAGGGGAAGGGAAAGGAGCTTGTAAGCCATTCTGAGACTCCTTTGGGTAGTGGAGAGCGGGGTATAAATCCAATCTCTTCTTCTTCATCATCATTTTTAGCTTCAGTTCAGGTCTGATTTGATTTAGAACCCACTCTTTTTTTGGTGGTCCATGGTATCAATAAAACTCTCCTCCAACACCAAATTTCAAAAGAATCAACTTTCTTTTTGCCAGCTTTCTTCATCGTCCAACTTTCACACCCATACATAGCAATGGGGAATACTATGGCATGACTCAGCTGGATCTTGTTTGCAGGAGACACATCTTTACACTTAATGATTATCTTTTCTAGCTCCCTCATGGCTGCCCCTTCCCAGTCTCAGTCTCCTCCTAATTTCTTGGTTTCAGTTTTCTTTTTGGTTGATGATGGGGCCAAGGGATAGAAAATCTTGAACAATATCAGTTTCTTCATTGTCATCTTTAAAGTTGTGTAATTCCTAAATTGTCATTACTTTTGTCTTTTTGAAGTTCAGCTATAGTCCTGCTTTTTCTGCTTTAACCTTCATTAGTAGTCATTTTAAGTCTTCACTATTTTCTGCCAGTAATGTGCTGCCACCTACATATCTCAAATTGTTAATGTTCCTTCCACCAATTTTTACTCCACCTTCATCTAAATCTAATCTAGATTTCCTTTCCATACATTCTGCACATATATTGAACAGATAGGGAGATAAAATACACATTGTCTGGCACCGTTGCCAATTGGAAACAACTCTGTTTCTCTATATTCTGTCTTTACAGTAGCCTCTTGTCCAGGGTATATATTGCACATCAAAACAATCAGATGTTGAAGCACACCTATTTCTTTTAAAATCAACCATAGTTTTTCATGACCCACACAGCTGAAAGCTTTAAGTCGTTACTAGTTATCTTTATTGTCACATACATGGAGCCATAGATTGAAGAGGGGTTCTGTGATTATTTTTCCCAAATTTCCCTTAGGCTTCCAAATATTCCTGTCAATGAATGTAGCAAGCGAATGCACCTAGAATAAAAAGAAATGCCACTTTAACTCTGGCTGTGAATACCTCTCTTAGGAGAATTTTCAGAAATGGCCTCCTAATACTTGTATAGCCTGGATGCTGTTTCTCAGTGGAACTCACAACCGTCTACCACTTAATGGTTTATTATGACTTTTAAAGGCTGTTAGGCTCACTATAGACAATATACTAACTTGCTGAAGCCTCCTCTTCCCAAAGCAGGATGCAGTTCAGCAAATATTTGCATTTAACTATTCAGTACTTAATGGTTTATTATGACTTTTAAAGGCTGTTAGGCTCACCAAATACAATCTACTCATTCACCCAGGTCTCCTCCTCCCAGAGCAGGACACAGTCTTGCAAATATTTGCATTTAACAATTCAAAGTGGAAGCCTTGTACTCATGGCCATGAAAGTGATAGTTACCACAAGGCCTCCTGGACTCCAGTTCTCTTCCCAGCACATCTGGCTAAATAAGTGACTACTACCTAAGGCTTGGCCTCATACTGTCTTGGCAAAATCGCTATGAACTAATTATTCAATATTAGACTTAGGTCCTTCCTGTGCCATTTTGTCTGGCTTTGCACTATTGCCCAGGCTTTGACAGCAAAGAGCTTTGATGTTATGTATGCACTTCCAAGAACTAGTTTCTGCTTCCCCCTCAAGACCTGTATGGGAGGGGCCTCACATAGGTTTTGTTAATACCTGTAGGTTGCATTCTCCCACTGTGTGTGTCTTAGCATTCTCCATGACCTATCCCAGTTGGGAGCAATAAAGAGACCTAGGGCTGCAAAACCCCAAGTGAGGGTGGGGGGCCGGCAACCTAATTTGTTGATGCCACCAGGGTCTCCTGTGTGCTGATCACAAAGCAAGACCAAAGTAGGATGGGTAAGTTCACCCTTACCCACCCACTTCACAGAATAGTACAGGAGATAAGCAACCCTTCTGTATACTACTGTTCCCTTTAAAATGGTAACTTACTGCAGCCAAGTTCCTTTAGAAAAATGGGAAACCACTAGGAACTATATGTAATATGCTCTTTGGCTTTTGAAGCACATCAGTTGTTCAAAGAGGACTATGGGTGTTGGTGTAGGTAGGTTAAACTGAGCCTTGTCCTCACTAGTCTCTACTATAAAAAGCCAAATTTTGTGGCAACTTGCTCTTTCCTTTTCTCATACTTGAAGCTCAACAGATATACTTGTTCTTAAACAGGGATTCATGCTGTGATAGTTTTGCCAACCTCCAGGTGGGGCTGGAGTTCACCCAGAAATGCAACTGATCTCCACACAAAGAGATCAGTTCCTCTGGGGAAAATGGTGTGGCGCCCCAGCCTGTTGAAAAGGGTAGTCTTTACCTCCAGTCGCTATTCCGGAGAATGACTTCCCCTTTTTAGAAGGGGAACGGGAGGCCTCAGAAATAGGGCTGGCTACTTGGTTTTGTCACCAAAGGCATAGGCGTAATCTTCGTGGGGGCGGCGGGGCTTCAGCCCCCGCTGAAATTTTCAGGAAAGTGCTCAGCCTCCCCCGGGAGCCACCCTTGCTCCTAGCACAGCAATGCCTCTGGCCCAGCCCCAGCCCCCCCCGGGAAATTGGAAAGTCTACACCCTTGACCAAAGGTAAGCGCCACGGGAGACGGCCACCTCGTCGTCTCTCCCTTCGACTCCCGGTCAGCCCGTCTCCGTCCTCCGCTTTCCATTCTCTTCCTCCCCGGCCTCCCTTTCTGTTCCCCTTTTATCCCATTCTCTAACCCTCCCTTCCTTCTTACTGGACACCGAGGTGTCAATCTCAAGTGGCTCCGCCTCCTTATAAGAGCTCCAACGCTCTACCAGGTGCGGAGGCATTTCGCCCCCGCCCGGAGAAAGGGGCGTGGAGGCAGTCGCCCAGCACGGAATGACCACCGTCGTCAGGTTGCAATGGCCCTGCGGGCCTCGGCGATGGCAGTGTCTCCTGGGGACCCGCCCTCTTGCCGCGTATACGGGGACGTGCTCTGTGGGGAAGGGTTGAGCTGCGGCCAGGCACCCGCTGTTCCCATTGCTCCCTGCATCTCGGTCCGCTGTCTCTTTGCCCATTTCGGAGCCCTGTGGCTTCTCCCTGAGGTTGGTGGCCACGGTAAGTGAGGGAATTGCCTGGTGGGGCTTGAGCGGGGGCTCGAGGGAGAGGCCCAGATGGTCAGAACCGGGATACATGGCTGCTTTGGAGGCTGGACTCTATGGCATTATACCCTGCAAGGTTTCACCCTCCCTAGGCTCCACCCCCAAATCACCAGGAATTTTCCAGCCTGGATTTGGCAATCCTATGCTGTGATGTCATTTCTTCCTAATACCCTTTCTTCAAACTGTGATCCATTTTTAGGCTTTTCACAAGGGGACCATTTCTTTATTTTATTTTCTTTACAAGATTTATAAAGGTATCACTGCCTTGTTGTGGTGAGGGGGCTTGCATAGTTCGATGAGGCTGTGGGCTATGCCACCCAGGATGGACAGGCCACAGCAGAGAACTCAGACCAAGTGTGATCCACTGGAGAAGGAAATGGTAACCCACTCCAGTGTCTTTGCCAAGAAAACCCCATGGACAGTATCAAAAGGCTAAAAGATATGATTCTGGAAGATGAGCCCCTCAGGTCGGAAGGTGTCCAATATGCTACTGGGGAAGAACAGAGGGCAAGTACAAGTGACCCCAGAAAGAGTGAAGCGGCTGGGCCAAAGCCAAAAGGACGCTCAGTTGTGGATGTGTC
Source organism: Gekko japonicus (assembly GCF_001447785.1). Lineage (NCBI taxonomy): Eukaryota > Metazoa > Chordata > Lepidosauria > Squamata > Gekkonidae > Gekko > Gekko japonicus. The sequence goes on along the minus strand of NW_015176489.1, from coordinate 438,172 downwards.
TGATGGTGAAAGGAAAGTCCAGTGCTGCAAAAAACAATAATGCATAGGAACCTGGAATGTAAGATCTATGAATCAAGGCAAGCTTGATGTGGTCAAATATGAGATGGCAAAACTGAACATCGATATCTTAGGAATCAGTGAACTAAAGTGGACAGGAATGGGCGAATTTAACACAGAAGACCATTATATCTACTACTGTGGCCAGGAATCTTGTAAAAAAAAATGGTGTGGCCTTTATAGTCAACAAGAGAGTGCAAAAGTCAGTACTGGGATACAATCTCAAAAATGACAGAATGATTTTGGTCCGATTCCAAGGCAAACCATTCAACATCACAGTAATCCAAGTCTATGCCCCAACCACTGTATCAGCCCTACAGAGCAAAAACAGGTCAGAGAAGTTCTGCTTTCCATCAGCAGCAGAGCTGTCCAGCTGAGCCGCCTGCTTGGGCAGTCCTCACATGCAACTGGGTCTGGCCAACCTAACGTCACATGACTGTGAAGGGTGGTTAACTTAGGATGCATAGCTGTCTTCAATAAAATTTTGTTACATTTAAAGGATCCTTTCCTGGGACTCGCCATCTGTTCACTTCTGGATACAAAGTTCACAGGCCCAGAGCCCTGCCTTAGGGTAACTCGAGGATCTGATCAACCCTGAAGAACAAGGTCAAGGGGCCACAGATAAAGTTTTGTACATGAAAGTATGCATAGGATTGTACCTTGGAAGCAGTTACTTCTTTACATAATGATTAATCATCACATTGTGTACTTCATCCTCACATACCTTAACTGTGGCCATTTCAATCTCCCTCCCCATAGTTTGTATTTAATCTCCCTATCTCTGATCCAAGCCCGTAGTTACCACGGGGCCCAGCCCCCACAGTTTTTACGGGCCCCTCTCCATTCCTCGGCTCCCCCTCCCTTCCCCCCATCGCTGCCCTCAGTCCAACAGCCAGCAAGAAGAGGGCAGCAGCGCACCTGTGCATGAGGAGGGGCCCTGTCCAAGCCCTGTAGCTGCCGCGTGTGCCATGTAGCCAGGGCTTCCAAGTGCCCCCGCTCGGAGATAGACTGGGGCTGCTGCTGAAGCCGCCATGCCGTGCCTGCCTGCTTGCCCAGGTCCGGAGGAGCCTGGCTCACTCCCCCTTCCCTTCCCTTCCCTCCCCTCCCCGCTTTTGCTCACTTGCAATGGAGGGAGCCAGCCTGGGCACAGCTTGGCAGCCCGGGGCACCCAGGGACAGTGGGTAGGCAGGAGGCGAGCGGCCGGGGAGCCTGCAGGCACGCCAAAGGAGCAGCCAGCCAGCTGGCAAGCCCCGCGCTGGATGCGGTGGCAGAAGCAACGCTATCACCTAGGCTGGAGTGAGCCCAGCGAGGAGCCCAGAGCCATCCTGTCCCACTCTCTCTCGCCGTCCTGCTTCGTCGTGATCGCCGATGGACCTTGCGAAGGAGGCGTCTTCTCTGCCCCATCGCCGGAGCCGTTCTGCTTCTCCGCCACCCCGCATGGCTGCCGACCCCTGCCTCGGTGGATACCGTGATGCCCTGGGCTGTAACCCCTCCGGCCCCCTCCCCAAAAACTCCTTAGCTACAGGGCTGCTTCGATCTATATGCAAAATATTTTATAAAGAAAGCTGGATTAGATTCATATAAACGCGGAGTAAAAATTGGTGGAAGGAACATTAACAATATGAGATATGCAGATGACATCACACTGGCAGAAAATACCTTGGCTCAATCCTCAACCAAAAGGGAGACTGCAACCTAGAAATTAGAAAGAGATGGAGACTGGGAAGGGCAGCCATGAAGGAGCTAGAAAAGATCCTTAAGGGTCGGGATGTGTCGCTGGTGACCAAGATCAAGTCAATTCATGCCATAGTATTCCTCACTACTGTGTTCGGGTGTGAAAGTTGGACAATGAAGAAAGCTGGCAGGAAGAAAGTTGATTCATTTAAAAATATGGTGCTGTAGGAGAATTTTACAGATACCGTGGATCACTAAAAAGACAAATAAGGGGGTTCTAGATCATATCAAGTCTGAATTCAATAATGAAATAAGAAAACAATAATACCAGGAAGAGTTGAAGGCAGCAGGAAGAACCAACATGAGATAGATTGATTGACTCTGTAATGGAAGCCACAGCCCTCAGTTTGCAAGACCTGAGCAAGTCTGATAATGACAGGATGTCTTGGAGAACATTAATCCATAGGGTCGGCATAAGTTGGAAGCAACGTGATTAAACTTAACACACACCCCCAAAGAAATCGACCACTTTTGGTAGCTTAATTATTTTTGGTGTTTTTTATAATACCCCTCTCATTTTCTGGGACACAACTGCAAGAGTATTGGAAACTGAACAAAGTCAGGGACTGAAGAACAAGGAATCAAAGGCATACCCTACAACAGCTGAAAACCCTACCCAGCTCTCTGAGCCCTCAGCAGACACTTCTAACACATTTCTATGCTTCTTTTTCAACCATATGGGCAAGAACCTTGGTTTTTTCACATGAAAGTTGAGAATCTTAACACTGACATTGACAGCAAAAACAAGGCACTGCCATTATTTGTTATTTAACAACTAACTGCCCTCTGTAATAAAGCCATCTACAGTAGGTTGCAGTTTTCCTCACTGGACAGTCTATTCAGATACTGCAACAGTGGGTTCAAGTTTTTTTTTTTTTTTTTTTAAATCTTAGCCACTGTGTCTCAGAATGAAGTCATCTCAACAATTTAAACTTCTCGGGAGTGGGAGAAGTTTGCATGCATGTATGCGACTGAACAACAAATGCATGTTCTTCAAGAAATTAATGAAATGACTTCCAAAGAAGACTGCATGAGTAAGCCTTTATGAAATGAACTTTTTATGAGAAAGAACAAGAAGTGTAACAGTATGCTTGGAGGGAGGAATGGAGAAGGGGAATTGGACCAACATAATACATTTTTTAAAAAAGAAAACAAAACCACAAACAGGATACAGACATATTAAAAAAGCAACACTGACCTAACAGTGGAATGTGAACTATATTTGACCTAAACCACGTCACATCCACTACTCTTCCCCACAGTGAAATGTTGGTAGCTCTTAAAGAAGCAAAATAGACACACAGCGGTCATCTAATCATGTTTTTATTTTCCACAAAGCATGCTGTTTTGATTGTACAAGACTGTCTCGTTCAAGCCGCTTCTCCTGCATTATGGGGGGCAAAGCCTGAAGGGTGGGGGGGGGGGGCAATGCCTCCTACAGAATGCTGTGACATTTTATAAATATCTAACATAATCCATACCACAAAGGTTCAAAGACTAGAAGAATAGAAACAGACAGTTCTCCACCTGTTGCTTTGATTTGCTGTGGAGCATTGAACAATACTAGGTAAATAAGTTGTAAGTAGCTGGAAGATAGAACTCAGACTTCAGCAATATTCATAACTAAAACAGTAACATTCCCCAGTTGCAAAACGTGGGTGCATATGCAGACAATTACAACTCATATTTGCTAGCTGGTAAATATCTATTTGGCTTAAGGATATACCTGTTCCTGTGTAGTGTAAGTTTTCAGATTTCTACATCAAGACTCTGACTAAAACATAAATCTAACCTTTTGGTTATTTGGTACTCATTATGGCCAATTTTCCCCCTCATGGATCACTGCCTTGTCGTGGCGAGGGGGCTTGTGCAGTTCAATGAAGCTGTGGGCTATGCCGTGAAGGGCCACCCAAGACGGACAGGCCACAGCAGAGAACTCAGACCAAGCGTGATCCACCTGGAGAAGGAAATGGCAACCCACTCCAGTATTTTTGCCAAGAAAACCCCATGGACAGTATCAAAAGGCTAAAAGATATGACGCCGGAAGATGAGCCCCTCAGGTCGGAAGGTGTCCAATATGCTACTGAGGAAGAGCAGAGGACAAGTACAAGTAACCCCAGAAAGAGTGAAGCGGCTGGGCCAAAGCCGAAAGGACGCTCAGTTGTGGATGTGTCTGATGGTGAAAGGAAAGTCCAATGCTGCAAAGAACAATACTACATAGGAACCTGGAATGTAAGATCTATGAATCAAGGTAAGCTTGACGTGGTCAAAAATGAGATGGCAAGACTGAACATCGATATCCTAGGAATCAGTGAACTAAAGTGGACAGGAATGGGCGAATTTAACTCAGAAGACCATTATATCTACTACTGTGGCCAGGAATCTCGTAGAAAAAATGGTGTGGCCTTTATAGTCAACAAGAGAGTGCAAAAGGCAGTACTGGGATACAATCTCAAAAATGACAGAATGATTTCTGTCCGATTCCAAGGCAAACCATTCAACATCACAGTAATCCAAGTCTATGCCCCAACCACTGATGCAGAAGAGGCTGAAGTGGACCGGTTCTATGAAGACCTACAACACCTCCTAGAACTAACACCAAAAAATGATGTCCTCATCATCATAGGGGACTGGAATGCTAAAGTAGGAAGTGAAAAGGTAACTGGAATAACAGACAAGTTTGGCCTTGGAAAGCAAAATGAAGCAGGGCAAAGGTTAACAGAGTTTTGTCAAGAGAACACACTGGTCATAGCGAACACCCTTTTCCAACAACCTAAGAGGCGACTCTACACATGGACATCACCAGATGGGCAACACCGAAATCAGATTGACTATATAATTTGCAGTCAAAGATGGAGAAGCTCTATCCAGTCAGTAAAAACAAGACCTGGAGCTGACTGTGGTTCAGATCATGAGCTACTCATTGCAAAATTCAGACTTAAACTGAAGAAAATCGGGAAAACCATGAGGCCATTCAGGTTTGACCTAGATCACATCCCTGATGAATATACAGTAGAGGTGAAGAATAGATTCAAGGGTCTGGATTTGATAGATAGAGTGCCTGAAGAACTATGGACGGAGGTTCGTGACATTGTACAGGAGGCAGCAATCACCACCATCCCAAAGAAAAAGAAATGTAAGAAAGCAAAGTGGCTTTCTGATGAGGCTTTACAAATAGCAGAGGAAAGAAGGAAAGCGAAAGGCAAAGGCGAAAAGGAAAGATTTACCCAACTGAACGCAGATTTCCAGAGAACAGCAAGGAGAGATAAGGAGGCCTTCCTGAATGAACAGTGCAAAGTAATAGAAGAAAACAATAGAATGGGAAGGACTAGAGATCTCTTCAAGAAAGTTGGAGAAATCAAGGGAGCGTTCCATGCAAAGCTGGCCATGATAAAGGACAAAAACGGTAGGGACCTAACAGAAGCAGAAGAGATTAGGAAAAGATGGCAAGAATACACAGAAGAACTATACAAGAAAGACCTCGATGTCCTTGACAACCACGACGGTATAATCACTGACCTCGAGCCAGACATCCTGGAATGTGAAGTTAAATGGGCCTTAGAAAGCATTGCTAACAACAAAGCTAGTGGAGGTGATGGTATTCCAGCTGAGCTATTCAAAGTCTTAGAAGATGATGCTGTTAAAGTGCTGCACTCCATTTGCCAGCAAATTTGGAAAACGCAACAGTGGCCACAGGATTGGAAAAGATCAGTATACATTCCAATCCCAAAGAAGGGCAATGCCAAGGAATGTTCAAACTATCGCACAATTGCACTCATATCACATGCTAGCAAGGTCATGCTCAAGATCCTACAAGCTAGGCTTCAACAGTACGTGGATAGAGAACTGCCAGAAGTACAAGCTGGGTTTCGAAGAGGTAGAGGAACTAGAGATCAAATTGCCAACATTCGCTGGATTATGGAGAAAGCAAGAGAGTACCAGAAAAATATCTACTTCTGCTTCATTGACTATGCTAAAGCTTTTGACTGTGTGGATCACAACAAACTATGGCAGGTCCTTAAAGAGATGGGAGTACCAGACCACCTCACATGTCTCTTGAGAAACCTGTATAAGGGCCAAGAAGCGACAGTTAGAACTGGATATGGAACAACTGATTGGTTTAGCATAGGAAAAGGAGTACGACAAGGATGTATATTGTCGCCTTGCTTATTTAATATATATGCAGAGTACATCATGCGAAATGCTGGCCTGGATGAATCACAAGTGGGAATTAAGATTGCTGGGGAAAAGATCAACAACCTCAGATATGCAGACGATACCACTCTAATGGCAGAAAGTGAAGAGGACCTAAAGAGCCTCTTGCTCAGGGTAAAAGAGGAGAGCGCAAAAGTGGGCTTGAAGCTCAACATCAAAAAAACGAAGATCATGGCATCCGGCCCCATCACTCCTTGGCAAATAGAAGGGGAAGTCGTGGAAGTAGTGACAGACTTCACGTTCCTGGGATCCCAGATCACTGCAGATGGTGACTGCAGCCATGAAATTAAAAGACGCCTGCTCCTTGGGAGGAAAGCGATGGCGAACCTAAACAGCATGATAAAAAGTAGAGACATCACCCTGCCAACAAAAGTCCGCATGGTCAAAGCAATGGTATTCCCAGTAGTCATGTATGGCTGCGAGAGTTGGACTATAAGGAAGGCCGAGCGCCGAAGAATAGATTCTTTTGAACTATGGTGCTGGAGAAGACTCTTGAGAGTCCCTTGGACTGCAAGAAGAACAAATCAGTCAATCCTCAAAGAAATCAACCCTGACTGTTCCCTGGAAGGCCAGATAATGAAACTGAAGCTCAAATACTTTGGCCACCAAATGAGAAGGGAGCACTCACTGGAGAAGACCCTGATGCTTGGAAAGATTGAAGGTCAAACCAGCTACAATGTGTGTGTGATTAAATATTGTATGTTGTCTTCCCTATCCCCCACGAATCTATTGTTAGTCCATTGTCTCTGAGTAACTGTAAATCGCTCTGAGCCCGCATGAGTGGGAAAAAGCGATCGATAAATTGAAAGTATTTAAAAAAATATAAAATCCGTCAATCCTAAAAGAAATCAACCCTGACTGTTCCCTGGAAGGCCAGATAATGAAACTGAAGCTCAAATACTTTGGCCACCAAATGAGAAGGGAGCACTCATGAATTAATGAAGTCAGGTGGTCCAGCAGAGGGCATATTCGAGCTGTTAACATGGTTGGGATGTCTGTATTTGCTTCCGGTCTCGTGATCGTAGCAGCAAAATTAGCATTTCCTGAAGAAGGTTTCGATTTCAGTGCCATTTTTTCCTCCTGCCGCCGCTTTTGTTTACTTTTAGTGAAAAGTTCTGAATGTCTCTATGACTTATAAAAACGATTGGGTTTTCCTTGGTCATACTCTACCCCAGTTAATTAGAGCTTAGCTTTTAGTCCCCTTCTTTCGCTGTTAGTATAAAGAGCTTATCTTTATGTTGGGGTGGATCCCCCCCCCTCGCTTCACATGAACAATTTGATGTTTGTCTTGTTTTAACTGTTCAGAACTCACAGTTCATCAGAAGTCTTCTGCCAGGTAAGTGAAATCGCTTGACCATCTGCTCGCTTGTCCCAGTGTGCGAGTCTAGCACCATTGCTGGTCTATGACGGTGGGAACTTCGGAGCAAAGGGGAGCCTCAATTCCTCGGCAGTTTGCCTTCAAAGAGGCACCCCTCGTGCTCCATGGCTGGGGGCCCCCTGTGAGGGACCCAGGGGGTCTGGAATCATCCAGGACCCCTCCTTACCACTATATCATGGGACGTGTCTCTCGGAGCTCCAAAGATACGTGCCCGCCATTCAATTCACCAAGACCAGAAGCCGGAATTTTGTAAATTTTTGTAGGGGAAAAAACAGAAGAAAATGCCATTGAACATGTACAGAATGCCTTCCCTATGAGGACAGGATATGTAACTTTTTCATAAACACATCACTGATTGTAATCTCTACAATCTTTGATACTAGTTACTCTCTGGAGACAGATTTACTCATCTGATAGCAGAAAAAAATCCCCTTAACATAACTGAAATTAAACAAAAATGTAAAATGGACATGTTTGTGTTCTTTATTACTTGTATTTTTATCCCATTTGCTAACCAATTTATGGTCCCAGGAGCAGCCGTGGCTGAGCTGGGAAACAATGAGATATGAATGGGAACAGTCAAGTGATTATCTTTTATATCTCTATTTTAAGACAATTGTCCTGAAATATTACTAAATCTTATCCAGAGGTTGCTTTCCTCCTCTCCCTATATAGTTTTGGTGCTTTATCGAGGAACACATGTGAAACATTCCAAGCATTTTTCCAGGGGGGGGGGAGCTGTTTACCTAGCCATAAAGGTAGACTGCTTTGCCCTATGAAAAAGGATCCACTGAAACTGTGCCCAGCAGCGTTCGGTGTTAAATACGAGGAGGCACCAGTGATATGGATAAAGACAGACAGGATAAGGTGGTGTCAAAATCCAGAGGTTATACACCATTTAATTTCAAAGTCAGATTCCAGGCAGCAAAAGAGTGGGAGAGTGTTTGCTGGTCCATTGCGGTCTGCCTGCAAGCTAGCACTAATAATATCTTGAGTATGTTGCCCTTGGTTTTAGTTTCATGGATAATTTTAGAAAGCATATGTCTGGGTCTTCCATTTCCACACCAGCACGGCTGGTAACATGTGTCCAACAATATCTGAGTCTTTCCCAGCCAAATTTTCCCGTCATCATGATTACTGACACCCAATACCTTTGCTCGAATGCTGGTTACTACTTTTAGTGATGGGAAAGCTACAGCAATTTGCATAACATGTGCATTGACAGGAATGAAAGTTGAGCAGAATGTTTCTGCACTCCAGGATGCCTTGTTTGCAGCGGGCCCATCTCCTTGCTATTTCCATTTGTAATGAAACACTAATAACCTAATCCTAATAGCCTCAGCTCTGGGATGCTAAAAAAAAAAAAGTAAATCCAAAATGGAAAATAAAATAAATAAATCGGTCTTAGAAACGTGTAGCAGACAGACCCAAACTGTATATGATGACTGAACCTTGGGAAATTTTCAGTCCATTACCAGATTGTTTCATTGTGAGTCCCTCTGAATATTCCCTAATTATCAATCAAGTCGTAGCTGCTTAAATGAGAGGCTTATTTCCTGTACCCTGTCTTCCATCCTAGAGTGAAGTCATAAGGCTGACATTGGCTGCACTTCCATGGCAACAGACACTGGTGCTGTACACAATGGCTTAGACTTCCTGGCCAGTGAAGAAGGTGATGTTGGAAGGCAAGTACTTTACTTTTTACTTACAGTCATGTCTAATAATCAAGGGGAAAAGGCAAACATACATTAGTATTACTGGGAAAGTTGAGTTCTCAGGTTCAGTGGTTACATTTGCCAAATATGACACTTATAAATGTTTATCTTTGAGCTGCCTTTTAATAAATAACACATATCCAGCTCCATTGCAATGATACTCTTGCATGAATTACCCAATCTTATATTCGAACAGCCAAGTCAGCCGAATTTTTTGATATTTAAATAGAGTGACTAGAGCTGTGAACAGGCAAGACAGATCTTTCTACAAATCTGAAAGGTGCCCCAGGTTTGCAGAAAAATGTGAAATCTAACCCCCCACCACATTGGGGGGTTTACAAAATCCAAGAATAATAAAAGGTGCACCTGTAGCTTTAAGCAATGAACTCTCTCAAAGGCCATTGCTAAGTACATAAGAACATAAGAACATAAGAGAAGCCAATGTTGGATCAGGCCAATGGCCCATCCAGTCGAACACTCTATCACACAGTGACCAAAAATACCAGGTGCCATCAGGAGGTCCAGCAGTGGGGCCAGGACACTAGGAGCCCTCCCACTATTGACCCCCCCCCCAAGTACCAAGAATACAGAGCATCACTTGCCCCGGAGTCCCCATCTATACCGTGTGGCTAATAGCCACCGATGGACCTCTGCTCCCTATGCATATCTAATTCCCTCTTGAAGCCGTCCATGCTTGTAGCCACCACCTCCTCCTGTGGCAGTGAATTCCATGTGTTAATCACTCTTTGGGTGAAGAAGGACTTCCTTTTATCTGTTCTAACCCGACCGCTCAGCAATTTCATGGAGTGCCCATGAGTTCTTGTATTGTGAGAAAGGGAGAAAAGTACCTCTTTCTCTACCTGCTCGATCCCATGCATAATCTTATAAACCTCAATCATGTCACCCCTCAGCCATCATTTCTCCAAGGTAAAGATCCCCAAGTGCTTTAACCTTTCTTCATAGGGAAAGTGTTCCAACCCTTTTAGTTGCCCTTTTCTGCACTTTTTCCAATGCTATAATATCCCTTCTGAGGTGTGGTGACCAGACGGTACACAGGTCACCAAATAAGGCCGTACCATTGATTTATATAGGGGCATTATGATATTGGCTGATCTGTTTTCAATACCCTTCCTAATAATCCCCAGCATAGCATTGGCCTTTTTTATTGCAGTCACACACTGTCTCGACATTTTCAGTGAGTTATCTACTATGACTCCAAGATCTCTCTCTTGGTCAGTCTCTGCCAGTTCGGACCCCATCAATGTGTATTTATAGTTAGGATTTTTGGCTCCAACCACAGACACCCGCTTGGTTCTGTCAGTAAAAGGCAGGGAGAGGGGGCAAGGTCATTTTCAGGTCTATTTTGGCCTATGAGGGAGGACTCAGTAGGGTCAGACCTGACTAGGTTGCCAGCTCCAGTTTGGGAAATTCTTGGAGGTTTTGTGGTAGAGTCTGAGGAGGGCAGGGTTTGGAGAGCAGAGAGGCCTCAGCTGGATATAATGCCATAGAGTCCACTCTCCAAAGCAGCCATTTGCTCCAGGGTGTCATCTGGAGTTCAATTGTAATTCTGGGATACTTCCAGGTCCACCTGGTGTTTGGCAATTCTAAGCCTGAAAGCAACCTCTGGGTGACTTGATACCTGACTTCCATGATGTTGAGTAACTAGGCCTGTCTACCTGCTATTGTTCAACTTTAGGCATACTATGAAAGCCAGTGTGATGTAGTAGTTAGAGCTTCAGAGTAGCTATAGGAGACCCAGGTTCGAATTTCCACCTTGCTGCTGAAGCTCACTGGGTGGTTTTGACCAGTCACATACTTCAGCCTAATCTACCTCACAGGGTTGTTGTGTAGATAAAAAGAAGGAGAGGAGAATAATGTAAGCTGCTTTGGTCCTCACTGTAAATAAATAATAAATATAGCTGAATATGGGAGGTAAAGAAAATGTAGGTTGGTGAATGTCTGTGAAGGAGAGAATGAGGTAGGTAAAGGGGAGAAGATATGGGGGTTGCCAGGGAAAGGTAAAGAGGAAATAGTGTGGGGAGGAGGATACAGGGGAAAATCAGGCACCCCTACAAGTTCTTGAGGATTCCCTACCATGCAACACACAACTGGGCCATAGTTTTCCTAGATAGGAAAACTGCTGGCATGGGGGGAGAGGGACAGCTTAAGACAGAGGGGCAGGTATGTTGACTGTTGGTTTCAGAAGGAGATAGGGTTGCCAACTCCAGGTTAGGAAATTCCTAGAGATTTGGGGGCTAGAGCCAGTAGGGTTGCCAAGTCCAACTCAGGAAATATCTGAGGACTTTGGGGGTGGAGCCAGGAAAAAAGATGTGACATCACTTTTGTGATGCCTCTTCCAGGTCAAAAATCACTTCCCTAGCTCCACCCCTTCTGATGTCACTTCCAGCAGGGGGGCTGCCCTCTGGATGGTCATATGGACCATCTAGTCCAAACCCCTGCTCAATGCAGGACCAGCCAAGAGCATCCCTGCCAAGTCTTTGTCCTGCCCACTCTTGCGCCTGTCATTCCAGTTCCAGAACACTCCTGCTACACCCTGGGGCTCTCATTCCACTCCATGGTCTCTCATTCCAGTCCCTGAAGTCTCCTGCTACACCCTGGGACTGTCATTTCACTCCGTGGTCTCTCATTCCAGTCCCTGAACACTCCTGCTCCACCCTGGGGCTCTCACTCCACTCCATGGTCTCTCATTCCAGTCCCTGAACACTCCCACTCCACCCTGGGACCGTCATTCCACTCTTGGGCCTTTCCTTTCAGTCCCTGAACACTCCTGCTACACCCTGGGGCTGTCATTCCACTCTGGGACCTGTCATTCCAGTCCCTGGACACTCCTGTTCCACCCTGGGGCTGTCATTCCACTCCGTGGTCTCTCATTCCAGTCCCAGACCACTTCTGTTCCTAGGGGCTGTCATTCCACTCCTTGGTCTCTCATTCCATTCCCAGAGTAGTTTATTTGGGCCCAGAGACCCTAATGGAAAATTCATTCCACATTTTTATTGCAACTCTCCTTGTACTGTAATGTATTTCAGTGGAACCCATGCAAGTCAATTGGATTCCTGACTCCCATTGTTTTCAATGGGCCTTCAAGGGTTTCCCATTGTTTCCAATGTCCTTCCTTTTAGTACATCCCCAGAAAATAACCCTAGACACCCGCCCCTTCTGTTTTTTGATAAAGACAATTTGAGGGCAAGGGCTTGGGGGAGGGGAGGCATGTTGCAGCTTGAGACTAGAGCAGAAAAGTTCCAAGAGCAACCACCCCTCCCTAAAACAGAGGAGTGGAAGAGATCCAGAAAAAGCTTGCAGGGGAAGGGGGCGCCCGGCAGAGAAAGACAGGATTCGCTGCACCAAGGCTTGAGAAGGGAGGCTGAACAAAGGGCGTGCGTCCCAGTTGCCAGGCAGGTAAAGGTGCGCCTTTGTGTGCCGGGTGGAGTGCTGGAGTGGACAGGAGAAGCTCTGGCTGGCCCCCTCCCTCCCTCCCTCTCTCTCGGGCACTTTTGCAGAGCAGCTGTTAGGTGGGAGCCCAGGGCTTGTGGGCTGCCCTGGCAGTTCCCATCCTTCGGGTGGGCGCTGTCTCTCCCTTGCTGCTCTTGGGAGGCTGGGCTGGTGGGCCCAGTGACCCAGCCAAAGCTGCCTTGGAGCACTCCAGCATTGCATCCACGCCTTTCTTCTGGCACACCAGCCCAGGGGGGGGGGAGGGCAGCACTCAGTGAGGAGGAGGGGATGGTTGCCTGCTGCTTGGGACTCACCTCAGTCTGCCAGCGTTGGCTTGGGAGGAATGCAGGTGGCACACAAGCAGATCACCCACCAAAGGAGGGATGCCGGGAGTGGACGGCGCTTAGGAGGCAAGGCAAGTAGCGGACTACACTCTTTGAAGGCAGATGTGCCCACCGATGGTCAGAGACCTGGGGCGCTCTAGCCTTCGTCTCTATGGCTGCTGCTAGAGCGCCCCCCGCCGGCCAATTCTCAAATCTGGGGACCCCCGCCCTAACGGGGGAGTTGGCAAGCCTAAGAGCCAGGGATGGTGGGGTTTGAAGAGGGGAGGGACCTCAGAAGGGTATAATGTCATATAATATCATAATGCCACTAATGTCATATAATATCATAATGCCACTATATAAATCAATGGTGCGACCTCATCTGGAATACTGTGTGCAATTCTGGTCACCACACCTTAAAAAGGATATTATAGCTTTGGAAAAAGTGCAGAAAAGGGCAACTCGAATGATAAAAGGGTTGGAACACTTTCCCTATGAGGAAAGGTTAAAGCGCTTAGGGCTCTTTAGCTTGGAGAAAAGACGACTGAGGGGTGACATGATCGAGGTTTATAAGATTATGCATGGGAAAGAGCAGGTAAAGAAAGAGGTACTTTTCTCCCTTTCTCACAATACAAGAACCCGTGGGCACTCCATGAAATTGCTGAGCGGTCGGGTTAGAACGGATAAAAGGAAGTACTTATTCACCCAAAGAGTGATTAACACATGGAATTCACTGCCACAGGCCCACTGGTGGACCTCCTGATGGCACTGGTATTTCTGGCCACTGTGTGATACAGAGTGTTGGACTGGATGGGCCTTTGGCCTGATCCAACATTGGCATCTCTTATGTTCTCTTATGTTCTTATGTTCTTATGTCATCAATTCCACCCATAAAAGCAGCAATTTCCTCCAGGGGAACTAGGGTTGACAGCCTTCAGGTGGGGGCTGGAGATCACTTGTAATTACAACTGCTCTCCAGATGACAGAGATCAGTCCCCCTGGAGAAAGTGACTACATTGGAAGGTGGAGTCTATGACATTATACCCTGCTGAGGTTGCTTTCTTCCCTAAACCTTGCCCTCCCAAGGTTCCACCCCCAAATCTTTAGAAATTTCCCAACCAGGAGCTTGGCAATCCTAAGAACCTCCAGGTTGGCAACCCTAGAAGGAGAGAAGGAAGCAGGAAAAGGGGAGAGGCTACAGAGGCTTTCAGGAAAGGGAAAGTAGAGGAAATAGTGGGGGAGGGGAAAATGAGATGCCACTTGCAAGTGCTTGCCTTGTGCATTTATAAGATGGATAAGGATAAGGGAATGTTGACTGTTTCCCCCCCAAGGTTTCTTTCAGAATACTCTGCCTACTCATGTTCAAGATGGATGAATTCTGATGAAAAGCAAGGAAAAAATGTGCACCAAGTGGAAAATTATATTTCTTGTTGTCTGCACATCCCAATCCTATAAATGTTTGCTTGTACTGCGTAAACAGGATTTACTATAAAATAAGTGTGCATAGGACTGCAATCAAAATACACTATGGTGTAAGGTATTGTTTGCATGATCCCTTCCTTAGCATTACACAAAGCATTCTGTAACCTGGTTCCTGTTGTATGGACCATGCTGTGATCTGAATTATGTGAGTGGATCTGTGGGAAGCCAATGGTTGGATGTCATGCCTGATGGTCACTAGTCACTGCCAATAGCTCTGTGATACACAGTCCAGTCTATCAATATTCTGTGTAAAGCATTCATGTTGTCCTGCAATTGCCACAAGAGGCATAAACAATGAGAAACATGGCATGTGTGGACAGAGGCAAGAGAATAGGGAGGCCCAGTTGTTCCCAGTTTTCCTTGCCTCTCCAAGGTTTTGCATCTGCCAGAACCCAGCTTGAAAGATGAGTAGTAAAATCATCTGAAGGCACATCCTTTGGACAGGACTCAGGCATACTTGCAAAAAAGGTGGGCCAACACTGTTGGGAAATATTGTCCTGAACAACACGTTCAAACAGATTGGGTGTGGAATGAGGTCTTCTCAACAGTACTTAGACAATATATATGTATGGAATGTGAGTTTGGGCTCCCAACTTGGATTGAAAAATTCCACCCTAAATTTCTTCTTTGACTTTTGGGATTTTTTTAAAAAAATACCAACTGCTTGTTCAGTACTATACACTATACCACCACTTAAGCAAAAGGGTTTGGAATGAAAACTTCATGCAACTTATTCCAGAGGCCTTTTAAGAATGGAATGAATTGTCTTGAGGAGTGGTTTGGAGTTGGAACACTTGGGAGAGCTTGAACGGATGCCTTCAAAGGGGGAAACTTGCAGAATGGTTGGTGGGTGGTCTGTGAGTTCGGAATGGCAGTCAAATGTTCCAGCTTCCATAGCTGCCTGAGTGCTCTGAAATCAGCCAAGGGATTTTCAGAAAGCAGCTGTTGGATTTGATGTGATATTCCACTTAGTATTCACCTGTTCCACAATGCACATATTGCTGTACTGCTTGAGGCTTGATTCAGAGTCCAGTTTACTTGGCTGGAGGTATAGCTGGACTTTGGCTCAAGCTATAAACTGCCTTTTTCAGTGGTCTGCCAAATCATTTCCTGAAAGAACATGCACAATTCTTTACACACCATGAAAACATTTACTGTTGGAATATGTTTGAGTGACCCTGTAAACGGGTTCCATTTTGTATACTTATTCATAGATATCAAAGGAGTATTACTACTGTTATGTTGATTATTTTGATTCCTTCACCTTCAAAAGAAGTACCTGCAAAGAAGGGGTAAAGTGCATTTACAAGAGAAACATTCTACCACTTACTATTACTGTCAGCGTCCTCGTGAACACTCAATATGCTGGAATGAATATCTACTGCTTTTTCTCGGATGGAATCATGAATTTCAGATTACTTTTAAGTTAGTAGTACTCAGCAATGTCTTCTTAAACTTTTTTGTGGTATAATGATCCCATTCTCTCTCTTTCTCACTTAGTTCATTACAACCACTTTTTCTTAAACAGGTATCCATTAATATTTTTAAATGTGAATTTTCCAAATACTCATATAAAAGTAAATAAGTTACTGTGCTCTACAGATCAGAAGAGAAGAAGGAGGAGGAGGAGGAGAGTTGGATTTATACCCTGCCCTTCACTCAGAGTCTCAGAGCGGCTTACAATTGCCTTCTATTCCTCTCCCCACAACGGGCACCTTGTGAGGTAGGTGGGGTGAGAGAGTTCAGAGAGAACTGCTCTTAAGAGAACAGCTTTGAGATAACTGTGACTGACCCAAGGTAACCCAGCTGGCTGCATGTGAACACATGGAGAATCAAACCCAGTTCTCCAGATTAGAGTTCGCCGCTCTTAACCACTACATCAAACTGGCTAGAAAAAAGGGTGCAAGGGCTTTTTCACCACTAAAAAAATTCTTGAGTTGGCTTATTAAAGATGACTTACAATGTATGTAAGTCTGCTTATGGGGACTCACCATTTAAAAGTACTGCAGAAGCCCAATTTAGATTGCAGGCAGGAGCAGCTCATGCCTTCCCCTGTGCCATTTTACTGAGCCAAAACAACACTGGGACTGTTAATTACCCTCTCAGGTGTGTGTGGGGGCTTGCACCTGGAGCCCACCCCAACAGGGCCAGTAACATACCCCAGTGCTGTTTTGGCTGGAAACATGATGTGGGGGGAGACAGGAGACCATGGTCCTGGTCTGAAGTGGGGCCCTGTAGCACTTTTACATGTGTCATTAGTGGGGGGGTGCAAAAAAAATATTCAGGTTATTTTAGATACAGGTCTGTTGGACCTGAAAAATATCTGTACACTCGAATATACCTGAATACCAGTATCAGTATTCCACTGGTATTCAGGTCAATATTCAGAAACACGAATATATTCGGATCATTATACCCTATGGGGACTGTCCCTATAGGATATAATGGAGAATTTCACTCACCGAGGCACACCGCAGCGTGACTTGGTGAGTGAAAGGAAGACATTTTAATGTTAAATGCCTTCCCTTCCCTCTCAGGCTTATGCTGCCTCTGTGGCACGACTCCCCAGTGAAGGGAAGGTATTTAAAGTTAAAATACCTTCCCTTTGCTGGGGAGGCATGCTGCAGAGGCAGCACAAGCCCAAGAGGGAAGAAGAGGTTTAAATACCTTCCCTTCACTGGGGAGTCATGTGACAGGGGCTGCAGGACACCATGAGTAGCCAAGCCCAAGCCAAGCTCAAATTAAAGCCGAATAATGTCAGCTTTTATTTGTGAGCAGCTACTTTGGTAGCCGAATACAGATCTCTGATTTGTATTTGGCTGAATAAGTACCTCAAAAATACTGATAAGTGCATTGAAAGTGGATTGAAATTGTATTATTTAGTGTGCATTATTTACTGTCTATGAAAGCAGTGATTGAAGCAATAAAAATGTATATAAAAAAAGAAAGCAGTGATTGAAGTAGTCCTGCCTGGCTGTAACTGGTTAATTATGGCCACTTCATGCCTTTCAAGGAAGAGCAAGTGCTGGCACATTAACTAATAAAGATGCTGCATACTGCCACAGAGGAATTTAGTCCTGGATCTAATAGCACTTCTATCTGTGAACCTGTTCTGTCAAGGATAAGCTGACTCCATAACCAACAGCACCACATATTGTTGGTTAATTTGTTTTATTTACAAAAAATACTTCTGTCTCACCTGTCCAACTTTTTTTTTGCCGTCGTCATGGGTTACTTATGGCAACCTTTGGTGGGGTTTTCAAGGCAAGAGACTTCAGAGGTGGTTTGCCATTGCCTAGCTCTGTGTAGCAATCCTGGTATTCCTTGGTGGTCTCCCATCCAAATATGGACCAAGGCTGACCCTGCTTAGCTTCCAAGATCTGACATGATCAGGCTAGCCTGGGCTATTCAGGACAGGGCCTGTCAAATATCTATATACTAATAGCGAAGACGCCCCCTTGCGTGCGGATACTTATTTCTGCACATCGGGGGCACCTGGGGGGGAGTGAGATTTTTGTGCACACTTGGGGCAGTCGCCAGGTGTGCACAAAAATCTGAAAAGTTGGAAAAAATATCGGGGGGATACTTAAATCCCCCCAAAAGTAAAAGAACGTCCACTGCGCATGCGCAGGGAACGCTCTTGGAACGGCTTCGGCAGTGGCAACAGGAGGGGAGGGGGGAAGGCTTGGCTGGCTGGTGGCTGTAAGCCGCAAATCCCTCGCCACCACCACCACCGCCGCCCAGGGGGGAAGGAGAAAGTTTGGCGAGCGGAGCTCCAGCGTCGCTGCCATTGGTGGGGGGGCTGATGGGGTGGGGGAGAAAGCTTGGCGGTTGATGAAGCCTCGCTGCCGCTGCCAGGGGAAGAGGGAGGGAGAAAGTTCGGCAGGCCAACAAGGCCTCGCTGCTGCCACTTGAAAGGGGAAGGTCGAAGGCTTGCTGAGCTGGAGGTTTTGTGGGCCCGGCAGCTCGGATCCGCACAGGCCTCGCCGTCAGGGCCAGGCAGGGGTGAGGAAGTAAGTAAGCAAGTAAGGGGAGGGAGGGGGGAAGGAGAAAGGTTTCCGGACTGTCCTCACCGTCACCACTGGGGCTAGAGGGAGGGAGAAGGATGAACTCACCTGATGGGTGGGTTCTCTCTCCTGCCTTCGGACCACCTCCCACTCAGCAGAGCCCCGCTTAGGCCGCATCTCAGTCTCTTTAAATCGCCTTTCTTTTTTTCCTCCCCTCCCTCCCTCCAACGCCCGGTTGAATGGTTCCGTCTACCTGTCCCCCTCCCCCACGGCACTGCGAATTCAGGTGGGCCCAGAGCGGGATAAACCAAGTGAGGAAAGGAATGGGGGGGGATGGGGAAGGATGAAAAGCTGGGAGAGACAGGCGGCCAAAGAAGACTTTGCGCGCCCCGCCCCTGGACAGCCAAAACTCTGGCCTGATTGCTCGCGGGACGAGCGACGTCCTGCTCCCCTGGCTGCTTTTCTTTGGGCGCGCTGCCTTCAGAGTTAGGTGGGGGGCCGGGTTAGTCTGTGTAGTCTCCCCGATTGATTGACAAAGGAAGTTTGGGAGACACCAAAAAGAAAGAGAGAGAGAGAAGTGCTGGGAGGAAAAGGAAAGAGCACGTGCTGCTGCTGGAGCTCTACGATTGGTGGATTCTCGGTTCGCAGGGGCGGAGGAAGATGCAGATTGGCTGGGACAGATGTCTTAGAGTTAAGGACAGCCCTTTCAGGATGCGGGTCCAGGCAGAGGCTGAACTGCTGTCATATCTGCTTAGTTTTTGCAGCTTCTCTGTTGCTCCAGTGATTTCTCACCGTCACCACTGGGGGTAGAGGGAGGGAGAAGGATGGGCTCACCTGATGCCACTTCTGCAGGCCGGGAGCTGTAGGAAATACTCCCCCCCCCACGAGTATCGCGGGTCCCGCCTCTTGTATTTACTAATTGTTGTTCCTTGTTTTAAACTAACACCATTATTGTATTGTTTTAGTTTCATTGCTAGCCAGTTTTGCCTGTCCAACATATCTTGGCCAAATTGGATAGCAACCAAAAGTAAAACAAAATAATAATGGTATTAGCTTAAAACAAGTAACAACAACTAGTAAAATTCCAGTCATAAAAATTACCCAACAATAAAATAAAAAGTTAATCAGAAAAGTCAACGGAATAATTTACAGACAGAGGGCAGATAGTAGGGTAAATGTCAAGGGCTAAGGACATTCCACAGCCAGGGAGCCACCACTGAAAAAAGCACTATCCCTAATTGCTTTTTTTTTTTTTTACTTCTGCAGGCAAGGCCATAGTTATCAGGGTTTGTGATGTTGGTCTTCATTGGTGGCCAGGATGGCACAGGAGAAGGTGGTCCTTCAAGTGTCATGGTATCAAGAAACTTAGGGCTTTAAAGGGGAGCATCAACACTTTGAATCATGCCTAGTAACAGGCAGCCAATGCATATCTTTCAGTTCAGGGATAATATGATCCCTGTATCCATCCCCCCATAGCAATCTGGCCACCACATTTTGTAGTAACTGAAGCTATACCAACTAAACCTTACTTCATTAGCTCTCACCCAGCCTATTGGCATCTCTTGACAATAGTTAACTGATTTTGCCACCTTGTAACAAAAAACCAAAATCACTCTGCAGTTTTAATTTTAAAAAAAGTCATAAACCAGACCTCTTGACTTGGTTGAAGATTGCAGATTTATTTTATGACAACTAATTGTCTACCCATTCTCGATTTTAACCTCCAACTCCGCAATTACCATTGCACAAATCAGAAACACAGTGTCCAGAAGTCTGGACAACCAGCAAGATTCAAGCAGTGTGACAGGGCAGATTCAGGGCCACTAATAAGCAGCAGTTTCTGTAACCTCCTCTATATCAGAAACAAATAAGTATAGTTTCTGGGGTTAGGGACCCTTCTCTGCTCCAAGCAGAATGAGAAAAAAAAAAGAATGAAACCAATCGATCCTGACAATACCAAAGCAAGCTGTTGTTCAAGATTTGCACAATCACTAGAGCTGGAATGTTTGGGGCATATATTTAAGGGTCAAAGGTTATTACTGGGAGATTATATTTAAATCTGGAAAGTCCATTATTTTAATACAGTTTTCCTGTGCTGTTCCCAACATACAAGGTGCTGGATTTCAGATATAAACTACTCCCTGGGATGAAATTGGCTGCATGGCATGCAGCTGGCCACCCGCCGTGTAAAAACCAGGTGCATCAGGAAATATGGGCTACTCTTTTTCCTTGTATAATGAATATTTACCAGTAACTCTATTTCTGACAGGCTTTTATTACCAGAGAAAATTGGTTTAAACCTCATACCTGACTGAAATCCTGTCTATAGCCTGAAACCCTGACAGTATTAACATTAAGGCACAAATCAAAGAAAGGCTCTGAAAGTTCTATGGCTAGGGAGAAAAACATCTCTTAGTTATGGCAAATTCTGGGAACTGAATGAGAGTGCGTGTGTGAGTTCATACACTGAATTATTCGCATAATAATTGCAGACAGATTGAGTGTGTGAAATTGCTAGCTCTGGTTATTATATGACTGTTGCCTCCTGTTATCTTACAGTTGCCTCTTATTAGCATTGGCTGTGCCTTAAAACTCAACTTATCTGCTCTTCCCTACACACACACACACACACACACACACACACAGAGGTATTTTTTGCATTTGTGTGCGCGTGTGTGCTTGTGTCTGGAAGTCATAGTGACCTCTGGCGACTCCTCCTGGGCATGGAGGACATTCAGAGAAGTGGCTTGATAGCCTGCCTCTGCCTCCCGGCCCTGGTATTCTTTGGAGGTCTCCCATCCAAATACTTCCCCTGCTTAGCTTCTGAGATCTGATGAGATAGAGCTTGCCTGGGCTATCCAGGTCAGGGCATTCCCTAGATATACTGAGGGAATTATGCATAAATGTTTTCTGTGAATGGCCTCAGTTCTCATATACCCGCAGAATACTGGTGTGCAGTGTTTCCTCTAAACTGACTTAGTGTGAGCTGGCTCATAGTTTTTTAGCTTCCAGCTCACACATTTTTGTCTTCGCTCCAAAGCAAACTGATTTACTCGGTAGCCAAAATGCTCACTCACAACTTTAATGCCAATAGCTCACAAAGTTGAATTTTTGCTCACAAGATTCCACAGTTCAATATAGCAATGCTTTTTGGTCATTTTCTCCTGTAAGGGTATGTTCCACTGCTCTCCACTTGTGGGCTTTTCTTTGGCTACTGCATTGTTATAGAATAGCCTTCCAAAGGAAACTAGAAGACTTACCTCTTCACTGCTGCAGGAAGTGGTGGCAGCTACAAACATAGACAGCTTCAAGAGGGGATTAGATAAACATATGGAGCAGTGGCTATCAGCCACAAGGTATAGATGGAATACTATGTCTGGGGCTGTGATGCTCTGTATTTTTGGTGCTTGGTGGGCACAGTAGGAGGGCTTCTGTAGTTCTGGCCCAACTGGTGGACCTCCTGCTGGCACGTGTTTTGGCCACTGTGTGATGCAGAGTGTTGGACTGGATGGGCCATTGGCCTGATCCAGCACAGCTTCTGTTATGTTCTTAGAACATGGGAAAGACTCTGAAGAGACAAAACCAGCACTGATACACCAGCGGCCTTACTCAGGATAAGGCAACTCCATGTGTTCCACATTGTTGCTTTGTGGGTATCCTGAAAGACAGAAATCTCTGTTGGAGCTTATTTAGAAAATCTACCCCCCCCTGGAATTATGTTTTTTTGGAATTATGTTTTTGTGCTGTGTTTATTATTGTTACCTTCCTTGGGTCCCAGTTATCTATGAGAAAAATAAGCTTAGAATGTTTTAAATAAGCAAACAAATACATAACAAGTGCCAAGTTACAGTGAGAGGTCTATATACTGAGCTCAACAAACATTCATCTCTGGTAACCTGCCACATTTCCCAATTTCATTTTCTAGTCTTCTTCAAGTCTCTCTTTTTCTTCATTAATACATTTTGGAAAGCTTGTCCAGAGAAATAGGCCTCTGTTAACAGAAGAAAATCTTGATAAATGAAAGCATTCCTCTACAGAACTGAGAAATACCTACAAGGATTTTCTCTTGTCCAGATTGTCATATGGAAGTATTTATTCTTGTACCTATATTTTCCTTTAACTATAATTAGTATCCTTCCCCTCCCCATTACCCATTCCTTATATATTTGCATGGTACATTACATCAATTTTTGCAGATCTAAACAGGATAAAATCCCCCAGGGCCACAAAGTTAGATAACATTTCTGTGCTTGTAATTATACTTCATTGATCTTTGCATTTGTTCCACTTTGAAAGCAGATGGGAATCCAAGTAAAGCACATGATGCCATGTTCCAAATGTGATGTAATGACGCATAACTTTCCTGATCTTATTGGGAGTACTTCATCTGAGACAGAAAAGTACCACACTCCCCTCCCCCTTCCAAGAGTTGCCTAACTGGTAGGATTTAATCCTCAAATGACTAACTGAAATGTCCACATTTGTCCCAACAATTGCCATTTACAACTGATGATAATTTATTCTGTATTAAAATACTTTCACAGAGTACTTGTGTTGTGCCAGAGTCTCATTTCTGATGTTCCAGTCAATAGGATTAGCCAATGAATTTTGGATAACTAGTGAGGTGTTCAGGAGATTCTCAACTTTGGTTCAGTTCCATCACTGACAAATGGGCAAGTTAATACCATTTACAGCTAAACAGAGGGAGTTATACTAAGTACTAAGCATTAACAATATATCCTTTCACTCAAACAGTAAGAACATAAGAGAACTGGATCAGGCCAACACTCTGTCACACAGTGGCCAGAAATACCAGTGCCATCAGGAGGTCCACCAGTGGGGCCAGGACACTAGAAGCCATCCCACTGTTGCCCCCCCACCCCAGCACCAAGAATACAGAGAATCACTTGCCCCAAACTGAGAGTTCCTATCTATACCTTGTGGCTAATAGCCACTGATGGACATGTGTTCTATATGTTTATCCAATTCCCTCTTGAAGCCGTCCATGCTTGTAGCCGCTGCCACCTCCTGTGGCAGAGAATTCCATGTGTTAATCACTCTTTGGGTGAAGAAGTACTTCCTTTTATCTGTTCTAACCCAACTGCTCAGCAATTTCATTGAGGGCCTACGATTTCTTGTATTGTGAGAAAGGGAGAGAAGTACTTCTTTCTCTACCTGCTGTATCCCATGCATAATTTGTAAACTTCGATCATGTCACCCCTCAGTCGTCATTTCTCCAAGCTAAAGAGTCCCAAGCGCTTTAACCTTTCATGGGGAAAGTGTTCCAACCCTTTTATCATTCTAGTTGTCCTTGTCTGCACTTTTCCCAATGCTATAATATCCTTTTTGGGGTGTGGTAACCAGAATTGTACACAGTATTCTGAATGAAGTAGCACCATCAATTTATACAGGGGCATTATGATTTTGGCCGATTTGTTTTCAATTCCCTTCCTAATAATCCCCAGGAAGTGTTGGCCTTTTAAAAACTGCAGTCGCACACTGTCTTGACATTTTCAGTGAGTTATCTACTATGACTCCAAGATCTTTCTCTTGGCCAGTCTGTGCCACTTCGGATCCCATCAATATTTATTTAGTTAGGATATTTGGCCCCAATGTGCATCATTTTGCACTTGGCCAGATTGAACCCCATTTGCCATGGTGAAGCCCAGTTGCCCATCCTCGACAGATCCCTTTGGAGTGCCTCACAATCCTCCCTGGTTTTCACCACCCTGAAAAATTTCGTGTCATCCACAAATTTAGCCACTTCACTGCTTACTCCCAACTCCAAATGGACAAGTTAAAAAGCATCAGACCGAGCCCTGAGCCCTGTGGTATCTCACTGCTTACCACCCTCCCCATTTGCCATGTTGACGCCCACTTGCCCATCTTTGACAGATCCCTTTGGAGTGCCTCACAATCCTCACTGGTTTTCACCACCCTGAACAACTTTGTATCATCCGCAAATTTAGCCACTTCACTGCTTACTCCCAACTCCAAATCATTAATGAACAAGTTAAAAAGCAGTGGACCAAGTACTGATCCCTGTGGTACCCCACTGCTTACCCCCCTCCACTGGGAGAACTGCCCATTTATACTCACTCTCTGTTTTCTATTAATTAGCCAGTTTTTGATCCATAAAAGGACTTGTCCTTTTATCCCATGATTTTTGAGCTTACTTATGAGCCTTTGATGAGGAACTTTATCAAAAGCTTTCTGGAAGTCAAGGTAAATAATATCTATTGGATCCCCCTTGTCCACATGTTTGTTCACCCCCTCAAAGAACACTAATAGGTTAGTGAGACAAGATCTTCCCTTACAGAACCCATGTTGAGTCTGCCTCAATAGGTTTTGTTCATCTATGTGCCTACTAATTCTTTCCTTAATAATGGTTTCCACCAATTTACCCGGTATCGACGTCAGACTGACTGGCCTGTAATTTCCCGGATCTCCTCTGGAACCCTTTTTAAAGATGGGAGTGACATTAGCTACCTTCCAGTCCTCAGGAATGGAGGCAGATTTTAATGAAAGATTACATATTTTTGTCAGGAGATCCACTAGTTCACGTTTGAATTCTTTCAGAACTCTTGGATGTATGCCATCTAGGCCTGTGATTTATCAGTCATAGGACCTCCTCTCTTGTCTCCTCAATCTGACTCAGGTCTTTCAACACCCGAAATCAGCGGTTCTGGAGTGGGCAAGGAATTCTCATCTTTCACAGTGAAGACAGAGGTAAAAAATACATTCAGCATCTCTGCCATTTCCGTATCATCCCTCAGTATTCCTTTTACCCCTTGGTCATCCAAGGCCCCCACTGCCTCCCTGGCTGGTTTCCGGCTTCTAATGTATTTATTCCCTTTTTGCCTGCCTGATCAGAGACTTTTATTTTATTTTCCACATCCTGTGTTCCCTTTTATCAACCTCACTGAGACTAGTTTTCCACCACTTAAAGGAATCCTTCTTACCTTTTACAGCTTCCATTACTTTGTTTGTTAACCATGCAGGCCTTGTTCTATACCTATTTGTGCCTTTCCTAACCTGCGGTATATATTTTTTTTCTGAGCTTCTAGGATTGTAGTTTTAAATAGTCTCCAAGCTTCCCCAATGGTTTTGGCCCTTTCTACTTTTCCTTTAAGTTTCCTCCTCACATGTCCCCTCATTCCAGATAAGTTACCCCTTTTAAAGTTAAAAGTGGTTATGTTGGTCTTTTTGGGCAACTCCCTATTTATACAAATGTTGAACTCCATAACATTATGGTCACTATTCCCAAGTGGTGGAATCACTTTTACATCTCTCACCAGGTATTTGGCATTACTTAGGACCAAATCAAGGATCGCCTCTCCCCTAGTAGGTTCTGTGACCATCTGCTCCATAGCACAGTCATTGAGAGTGTCTAGAAACTCAGTCTCTTTTACCCGACTAGAACACATATTGACCCAATCAATATGCGTGTACTTCAAATCACCCATTATGACATAGTTATTTAATCTAGCTGCTATCTTTAATTCATTCATCATTTTATAATTCTCCTCTAACTTTTGATCTGGTGGGCGATAACAAACTCCCATTGTTAAGCTTCCTTTTGGGCCCACTATTTCAACCCATAGCATTTCCAGAAGCGAGTCCAATTCTTTTACCCGCTCAATCTTACTGGACTGTATACCCTCTCTGAAATACAGAACCACCCAACCTTCAACCCTTCCTCCCTATCCTTCCGATAAAATTTATAACCAGGAATCACCATATCCCATTGGCTTTCCCCATCCCACCAAGTTTCTGAAATACCCACAACCCCAACACCAAGCATTCCAACTCCCCAATTTTACTACAGAGACTTCTAGCATTTGTATATAAATATCTATAATTTCCCATGCATATTGGCCTGCAAGCTTCCTCCCGCTGCCTTGAGACCTTGCCAGGCAGTCCATATCATTAGCCACAGTCTCAGTGGACAATTCTAATCCCTTTCCTTGTAGAAAAGTAACAGCTACCCCGTCGTCTCTTTAAGATGAGCCATCCCAAACCAGACACTTTTAATCTCCTGTCGGCTTTCCCCCAATATTCAGTTTAAAAACTGCTCTGCCACCTTTTTGATTTTAAGTGCCAGCACCCTACACCATCATTTCATCCACGCATTGAGACTCCTGATCTGTGCCTGTCTCTCCGGCCCTGTGTGTGGAACAGGTAGCACTTCTGAGAAGGCTACCTTGGAGGTCCTGGCCTTGAGTTTCCTGCCTAGCAGCCTAAATTTTCCCTCCAGGACCTCACTACTGCATTTCCTCACATCGTTGATGCCAACATGTACCATGACCACTGGCTACTCCCCAGCACTGTCTACCAGCCTATCTAGAATACGTGTAATGTCCACTACCTTTGCATCAGGCAGGCAAGTCACCATATGGTCAGTACGTGGGTTTGCCACCCAGCTGTGTACCTGCCTGAGGATCGAATCACCAACTACCAAGAGTCCCCCTCTCTCCCTGCCAAGGGATGGTTTCTTCGTGCAAAAGAATACCTATTTACCAGCTGAAGAAGAGGTACCTTCTGAGGGCACATTCCCATCCTCAGCACGGTGTTTTGTTTCCTCTTGACCCTTATGCTCCCTGACAGCAGCGGGGATGCCATTTTCAGAGTGGAAAATATCTAACAAGTCTCCGAGAGTTTTCTCCATGCACCTAGCTCACTGTCTCTGCTTCTCCAGGTCAGCCACCTTGGCCTCAAGGGTGCAAACTCGTTCCCTGAGAACCAGGAGCTCCTTGCACTGAGCACACACCCAAGACTTCTGTCCAGTGGGCAGATAGTCATACATGTGACACTCCGTGAAAAACACTGGATAGCCCCCAACCCCCTGCTAGCATTCTGGCTTCATAATTGCTTTTTAAAAAATAATTATATATAACCCCCAAAACCCTTTGTATTTATGTGGTTCTCCTTGTCGAAGTCTACTTACCTTACTGGGAACACGAGATTAGGGCCCTGGCTTTCCTGTCCTTCCTGGGCGTCTTACAGAGCTCCTAGTCTAAGAGTCCCTAGGCTAAGAGCTACAGGCCAAGAGCTCATGCCTCTGGAGAGGTGCAGCCTTAAATAGAAGCCTCACCCAGCATAGGGCAGGGCCAGCAGCTATTCAAATTACACCCAGGCAATCCAATCGCAGTCAAACAATCATGCTTTCTCATCCTTTCTCAAGCAGCCAGGATTCTGGAACAACGTAAAACTCACCCGCACACTCCCAAACACAGACCTTCCACACAGTACCCTCAGGTAAAGCTCCTCAGCTGAAAGCAAATAAAAAACACTTTGTCTCCTGCTGCTTCTCAAAGCTCCTTATTCAAAAAGCAGAATGTTTGAAACTGGTATTGGGTTGATCCCAGCTCTCATCAGAAGAAGGCACTTATGATTGTGGGTCTTGTACTCATTCCTCTCCCCTCAGCAGACCTATCTGACCCCAAAAAAATTATCACTGGAATTTCGGGCAGGCCCGTAGCCAGAATTTTGTCATTTGGGGGGGTCTTCAAATAAATCAGGGGGCACTGACATCACAAAAAAATATTAATAAAATTTAAAAAACTTATGCTCACCAGCTGGAGCAGGCAGGAGCAGTTGGAGCAGGCAATCGCTCATCCATGAAGGTCTCCCATGGCAGGGCAAGGGGCTCCAGCAGCAACAGGGCAAGAGGGCAGGTGAGTGAGTGCTGACATGCCCTGGAAGCCAAGCGCCATGGAGCTGGCCTCCGCTAGCGCTCTGGCTGGGCACCCAAACACAGGACGAAGAAGAGACGCCCTGGCCCAGATCACACAGCGCAACTGCCTTGGCCCCACGGAAAGTTCCTGTGCTGTCAAAGCCCCACTTTGCCTGCTGGCCCACCCGCTTGGCTGCCTCATGCTGCTTACTACAGCGTTGATACTCGAGAAGGGGAGGCGGTGGTGGGGAAGCAAGCTGCACTTGGGGTAGGAGCGGCGGTGGTTCAGCTTCTGTGAAAAGGAGAAAGTAACATTCAGTGTTGCTTGGGGCTAGAGGGCTCCTCATCCTAGCCTCACGGGAAGAGCAGAGGGGACAAAAGGCTTCCTTTCACAAGACAGTGTGATATTGAACACCTACCCCCAACTACTAGAAAAACTTCACAAGCCTTGCTTGGGGAAGGGGCAGCGGGAGGAAGCAAGCTGCGCTTGGGGAAGGGACAGCAGCAGGCCTGGACTAGATGGAAGTTGGGGAGCCTTGTTAGGAAATCGAGGGGGCAGGCCCCAAAATACCCCAAGGTAGCTACGGGCCTGATTTCGGGGCCTGTGTGGTTGCTGCAGTTGGGAGAAGAGGTTTGGGGACACACTTGCTAACAGAAGAAGGTGATTTTGTGTCCCCCCCCCCCCAGCTCTGCAGCATTCCAGACTGCAAGGCCATTGGAGACTGTGGATCCTGCAGCCCTGAGAATAAATTTTCTAGGGGTTGGAAAGGACTGCTGGAATCTGAATAGAGGGGAAGTGAGAAAGATACATGTTTCTTAAATCCATAGATCAGGAGATCCAATCTGCTGAGTCTGTAATAATTTGTACTGGGTACCACTGTGGTCCCTGTGAAGTCTGCCTAAAGATTCTGCAATTTTACAAATAAAATAGTTTTGTAATTTCTTATGCATAGAAGTTAAAGAGAAAATTACCTTATGACTCCACCATCCCTTGTTATAATAATACAAGTGGGGAACCCATCAAGACTTGTGAAGGGCATCTAATTTCTCCTTCCCCCACTATTTCCTCTTTCTCTTCCCTGGCAAGCACCATAGCCTTTTCCATTTTCCTGCTTTTCTCTATCCTTCCTGCCCCACAGCTAACCTACCTTCATCTACCTCCCTCCTTCAGCTTTCCCTCCTTCTCTCCCCCTAGCAGCCTCTCCACAGGAAACTCTGGCCAAGTTATGTGATGCTTGCTGAGCTAGGTTCAGTTGGGCAGTGGAGACCCTGCATGCATTTATGGGGAGTACCTCATTGTCCTCTATATCCTCACCCCATATACTATTTCCTCTTTCCTTCCTCCTTGCAGCCCCCATATCTTCACCTTTCCTTGCTTCCTTCTCTCTTTCCCATCTACTCACCAACCTATCTTTTATCTGCTCCCCGATCTTCAGCCATAGCTGTTTATTTCATTTATATCCCACCTTTCTTCACAACGGGGACTGAAAGGAACTTAACACTATTCTCTCCTCCTCCATTTTATCCTCCCAACAACACTTTGAGATAGGCTAGACTTAGTGTGTGTGCCTGGCCCAAAGTCAGCCAGTGAAGTTCCACAGCAGAACCTGGGTGTCTTAGATCTTAGTCTGAAACTCTAACCACAATACCACACTAGCTTTCATGGGGGTAGTTGATGTTGAACAGTAGGAAGCAGCTGGACCTGGGTAAGTGAAGCAAGTCACATGGTAGCAAGTTGCCTGGTGGTTTCTGGTAGACCTGGCTCCAAAAGCCAAAACAACCCTGGAAAGGGCCATGCCCCTCCCCTCTTACTTTTAGTGACAGAAATAAGGCTCAAAGGATGGCAATACTGTTGTGATTGCCTAGCATCTGCCACCAGGGACATAAACTTCAGGGGGACAGTGAGGCTCAGCCTCCCTGGGATTTCCCAGCAAAGCTTCAGTGGTTAATACTGTATGTGAAGAAACAATAGAGAGCGAGAAAGATCTTGGAGGGAAAGATTAACAGAACTGATGGAATCAGACTCAGTGGTTGAACTGAAGAATGTATCTTGTAGCCTCTTCAGCACAAACTCTGATGTAATTAGTGGATCAGGAGAATTATGGTTTGCCTTCACAGACAGAACAGTTATAAATGCAATCTTACTGTGTTCTTGTGGACCCTATCTTAGGCAAAGAAATGGTCCTGTATCCATTTTATCCTCAGTTTTGGGTGGAGGGAGAAAAAGTAGTTCTCCAAAGGTGGCATAGTTATTCTACTACCTAGGCCCTCCTTTAAATAAGAAAAATTTCCATCTCCATTTTATATTTATCTTGGTGTTTTTGGTTGATGCAAACACCTGTTTCCCAAATATTGGAAGTTGGGGAAGGTGGTGAGCCGAGGCCTGTGGCCCAATAGTAGAGCTGATTTTGGTATCCTGGGACCAGGTTTAGAGAAAAAGAAATGGAGGAGATGGGAATATTTATGTCTGTAGCTATATGCATCTGTGCAGGGAGAGGGAGGAGATACAAAGCTGGTACCCCAAAAATGGAAAGTGAGGTGATTCTGCTGTCCTGGACCCTACTTCAGCCAAACAAATGCTCCCATATTTTCAGGCCAGGGTGTCTGAGAAGCCAGTTTTTACTCTGGATTCTGTGACTGATGTGGAGATTCATATTGAATATCCAAGATGCAAGTGGCATAGTTGTTTCTTGTCTGAGTGTTGGTCTACGTAGAGAGACCCGAGTTCAAATCCCCATTTAAACATAAATCTCACTCTGTGACCTTCGACCAGCAGTCACACACTTTCAGCCTAACCTATGCCATAGGGCAGTTGTGAGGAAAGGGGGTGGGGAGGAAGTATTTCTGTTCATACGCAAATGAAATATTTACTCTGTCTCAGTAAAGGAGTTAATTATAAATGTCCTCTCATCTTACAGAGTCCTCTTTCTTTGAGATTCAAACAATTGCAAGTGGGGAAAAAATTAAAACCACATGATTGTTAATGGCAGGTGTTTTTTTTTAAATACAAACAATTTTATATTGAAATAATTTTACATAGATCACTAAGTATGGGACTGGGCCAGGTTTGGCACTGTCCCCCACCCCTCCAAAACTGAGGTTTCTACACCCCTGCCTGTCACTGAGGGCACTTGTTTCTTAAAGCTACAGGTGCTCCTTTTATATTTTAGGGAGGCTTTTCTCAGGTTTGTGAAAAGCTCTCTCTTGTCTGTCCATGGCCCTAGTTTCCAAATTTAAGTATCAATAGGTGGAGCCATGTTGACAATTAGATATAGTAATTAACAAAAGTCTTGCTCCTGAATACTTGTTGCTAAAATAGCAGACTTGGGCTGCGGTCAAACACACTAAATAATCCACTTTCAATCTACTTCCAATGCACTTTCCAACTGGGTTTTGCCAGTTCACACAGTAAAATCCAGTTGGGAAGTGCACTGAAAGTGGATTGAAAGTGGATTATTTAGTGTGTGTGACTGCAGCCTTGGACATCAGAGATTGCAGTTAGCCTTTACCCATAATTACCCATAAATAACTTTTAGAACAAATTTAGATTCCAGTGACACCTTTAAGACCAACAAAGGTTTATTCAAATGTTACCATGTGTGCTTTAAATGTATTATTTATTCTTTATGCTGATGCTATATTGTCTGTAAAATGTCTTTGCATTTGTGCTTGTGGAATATGGGAATTGCTGTGTCTTGAATTTGCTTGCTTTGCCTTCCTGTTTGAACCTGGAGGCTGCTATGCACAGGGCTTGTGCTACCTATGCTAATGGACACATGCATACCCAAAACCTTCCCGACATGCTTGAGGACAAAGAAGACCATTGCCATTACGCTCAGTCTTTGGAGACTTGGAAAAACAACAGGTCTCTCGCCATTACAGATCTGCTGGAATAACACGTAACCCCACATATCTGGTTTGAAATCACAAAAGGGACCACATCCGTTATTGCATTCCTGGACCAGGCAACATCTGCAAGTCAAAGGTTGCCATGGGAATACAACTTTGACACATTGCCACATGGCTCCCCATTGAAGTTAGGCTTAGAATTTGAATATCGCCCCACTCCCCTCTAGATACAGCATCACAACCCGTCAACCTATAGGTATAGAAAAGGGGACGGCTTTCAGGTGTAGATTGGCCTCATGCCAACCCCCAAAGCTAGGTTTTAAAAAGAGAAACACAGCCTTTGTTTCTCTGGTTAACCCATCCTTCCTATATACCTTCACCTTTGCAACTTAAGTCTACTGCAGGTGATCCTTAAGAGTTCTCTGGAGTCGCGACCGGAGAACCCGCACGTGTTTGGCTGGACCATTCCGTGTGTTTCTAGAATCCCTAAAGTAGTACTTTGTTGTTCCCGTTTATTCTACTAAGGAGAGTTCTTCTCAACTGGAACTCAGATAAGTATAAGCGTTATCCTTCTGTGCTCTCCCTCATTGTTTGTTGAAGTCATTATTTTCTTTACTGATTGCTTTCGTATCTACTGTGAACTAAAGGAACTTGAGTGAATCTGTGAGTGTATCTGTTTTTCGTGTGCTTGTAAACCGCCTAGTAAAGACATTTATTCATTAAACCTTAGTGTGTTGTCTCAATTCCTGGGAAATAGGAGCGTTTGTTCTGAAATCTGCCCTCTGGATACACGGGTAAATTACTCACGCCACGCCCACTGCCATACATAAGACAGAGTTGGGCCACGGAACCATCTCGTTAGGAGGAGTTCCGGTATCACAAGGTATGAGCTTTCGTGTGCCTTGTTCTACTGCTTCAGACTAACATAGCTGACCACCTGGATCAAACGTTTGGAATGTGAGAGAAAGACCCACCAGATCATCTATGTCTGATCTGAAGATGGAGAAAAATGGATAAAATTTCATACTGATCTCAGTTTCCGTTCTTCATATTTGGCTGCAACTTCATCTGCTTAACCTCAGCAGCTGAAGGTCTCTGTCCGAACAAAAGTGAGTCTTGCTGTTTTATCACAAAAGTGAAACTTTTCTTCATTCTATATTTCTAGGTGATTACCTGTGGCACACAACTCACTGAAATGGGCTTCAGGGACCAAGTAGTGCAAATAACCCAATTTTTCTATCATTATCTGGCTTTGGGGATTCAACATCTGCTGCTTTTGGTATTAAATATTTTGCAGGCACATTATTTTGAAAATATTAATGTTCAGGCACTCAAACCTGTGCATCTAAACTAACAACAAAAAAAGAGAAATATTGCTTTCACAGTAGTTTCCAGAGGCTAAGACATAAAGGAACTTCAAATGTTGATTGATTGCACACCAGTGGCGCACCTTAGGAAGCAACAATGGTGTCAGGTGCTGTTCACTGGGACCTTAGAGTTCAGCTCAGAAATACCAAATGTGTTGGATGAAGACCTTTTATACCTGGAAATCTTTTTTTCCCTTGTGAGACCCATTCAGTACCTGCATTTTCCTTTTCATTTAATTTTCTTGACTCAAATCTCACAGGATTGTACTATGAGGTAAACTGCTTTGTTGTGTTATAGGGGTTCCGTAGAAAGTCAATTGCAGTTTTGCACTTTCTCCCATCTAACCATGATTTATTTATTGATAATATTTTGCTCTAAGCCTAGAAATCTGCTTCTTTCTCAAAAGTGCAAAAATAGGGAACAATCCCAAGCGGGTCTAGTTGGAAGTAAGTAATGTTTTATTCAATGAGGCTTAATTCCAGGAAAATGTTTCAGGATTGCAACCATAGTCTATGACAATCACTCTAATCTAGACACACTCTAATCTAGACACATAGATTGTCTCCTATATTCAGAGCTCAATACCAGCAAAGAATTATTCCTCAAGATCCACGTTATTGTTTTTCTTTTTAATCATCCATTATTTCAAAGTTGCCTGAATGTTCATTCATTTCTTTTTCCTCTATCCCTAATAATGTTCAAGCCATGTAGACAATTTCCTTTTTGGTATATTTTAGTCAGGACCGATAGCTTGTATGAGAAAATGTTAATTGTGAAATAGCTCCTGTCTGAGTATGATTAGTTATAATCTAGCAGGATTCAGAAGTTGATTCCAAGGCAGATTGCTTCATCCATTTTGTGAACCCTACAAATTCTGCCACTTATAGATCTCAACAAGTTCTTTTCCAGAATATAGGAATGATGCAAGAAGATCCTCTCATAAAGACTGTTTGACTAGAAAGGGGCTCTTATTTACCTCTGCTTAGATCTAATGTAGATTCCCCTCAACAGCAAAACATTTCAGCAGTCTAAATGCCCTGGATGATCTTTTGAGAAGCAGCATAAATTACAGCAGCATAGGACTGTCGGCTGCCAGAATAAACAGCCAGTATGGAACTTTGTGTTTTGTTCCATGGATTGAATGCTCTATCCATTCATGGCGGTCCATTTTGTTCTCTT
This sequence comes from Gekko japonicus, assembly GCF_001447785.1. Classification (NCBI taxonomy): domain Eukaryota; kingdom Metazoa; phylum Chordata; class Lepidosauria; order Squamata; family Gekkonidae; genus Gekko; species Gekko japonicus. Next base: position 403,739 of record NW_015176489.1, on the reverse strand, counting down.
GGGTCATGTCGTCCTAAACACTGGATTAAATAATGGAATAAAATTAAAATTAGATGTGGCCTGTAGACATATTCAATGGATGCTGTTTCACAGCAAAATCATGAAAATATTACCCAACTGGATGGCTCACATAAATCTGTCCGTAGGACAAAGGTGGCATAGTTCAATTTCAGAAAATGTTTCTGGAGAAGTTGTTACGTCATAGCCTCCAAATAGCTACTATGCCTGTTCTTGGATGATACATTTGATACTGTCCACAGGCCTATTACATAGAACCCAAGCATGGAAATATATTATGGTTAATGACATCAGCTAGAAACAACGTGTGCTCAAGTCAGACACTAAACCAGATGAGACAGAGGTCACTAAGGTCTATGCGATGATTTAGTCGAGTTTGCCAATCTATCTTGAGCTGCTCTGTTAAAATGTTATTTGGGTGTGATCTATTTTGTCTTTTTAAATACTTTTCTTCTTGCTATGATTAAAACTCCAGCATACAGACAACAGTGACTCAGACATGATACATTTGGACAACTTTTACATTTGTCTTTCTGAAGAGGAGATGACAATAGCTAATGTATGTTTGCTGAATTGTTTGAATTCAGTCTCTGTGGGATTTGAATTTGTTGAAAAGCCATTGAATAGCTTCAGAGTGAGAGTGAGAGAGAGAGGGAAGGAGGGAGGGAGGGGAAGAAAGTATATACAATCTTCTCAAAATTGCTTTGAAATAGCAGATGTCAAAAGTATGCCGCTTGGAAGAAAGGAAAGTATTTTCCCTTCCTCGTATGAGTACATAAGCGTAGCTAGTTATTAATATGTGGCATTCCAATCCGTGTCTTTACAAAGCCATACATTTCATGGCAACTGGAACAAATAATGATAAAGCAACTAAACTAAATGTGGCTTGGAAGATTTTACCCACATCTGCAATTCATCTTTTATTGTATTTCTCCTTCCACAAGCAAAATAATCAAATGCTGTAACAGAAACAGTTTATTAATAATGACCTGCTCTGGAGTATTTCTCTTTATGTTCCCTGCATCCACTGGATTGATGCTGATTTACACAAGATGAGGACATGTCCTGATATGGAGTTCACATCACATTTGGAAATGATTAATATTAATGAACCACTTACAGATTTTGCATAAACATTGCAATTAAGTATCATCGTTTTTAAAATTATAGACAAGCCATGAGGTTTTTAAAATTATAGACAAGCCAAAGAATGCACAAACCAAAATCCATGTAATACCTTTTTTCAAGACCAACCAAATAACAAAACATATTGTGCAAAATACAGGGCTTTTAGGGGCATGGCGGACAGATACCTCTTTATCCATGCTGATGGTGGTCCGCTGACAAAGCACCAGTTTTGGGCTGTTACGGCCGGGCTTTGGAATTGTTAGGCCTTTCTGGAGTGAAATTTGGCACTCATTCCTTCAGAATAGGAGCGGCATCCACGGCAGCAGCCTTAGGCTATCCCACTGCCGATATTCAGAGAGTGGGCAGGTGGGCATTCTGCCGCTTACAAATGTTATGTGCACCCTCTTTCCTTAGTTTAGGTTACTGTTTGCAATGCTATTCACGCTGTTGGATTCCGGAGTTCACTGTTGTTTCTTCCTAGGAGCTGTGTTTTGTGGCAGGAGACGGGTTCTCATCTCCGGACACAGCTACATCTTCTGGGTGACTCATCGGGCCAATCGATCGGCCATTGGTTCGCAACTGGGCCTCAGCCAGTGGGCTACGGTAGAGTGGAGAGGCCACCGGGGCCTTCGTTGGCTGGGCCTTCTCCCTCTTTTATTTCAGGCCAGTTCAGCCTTGCCGCCAGATGTGTTGGTTCTCCACCTAAGGGGTAACGATTTGGGATTCCTGAAGGGGAAGGCCCTCATGTTGCAAGCCAGGGATGACCTGGAGCGCATTAAGCGCCGATGGCCAGACACGGTAATCCTTTGGTTGGCCATGATTCCGCTCCGGGTTTGGCGTGACGCTTTGGACCCTAAAGGGATCGAGAGGGCTCAGCGTAAAGCCAATGGGGAGTTTTATAAAATGTTACAGGTTGGATTAGGCCACTACTTGCCTCACCCCCGGATTCGGCTTGATTTTCCGGATCTGTACAGAGGGGATGGTGTGCACCTTTCTGAGAAGGGAAATGACATCTTCCTTCAGGACTTGCGGCAAGGGCTTAGATTACTCCTAGGTGTTTGAGTGGGCGCATGGGCCTAAGCAGAGGCTTGGCCCTTGCGGTGGCAGAATTAGGTTAAAAAATACAGTTCAGCGGCCGCAAGCACCACTTAATAACCCCGGGTGGGGGTAAAGGGGTATGCTCGACCAGCCTTGTAGCCGTGCGGCCTGGGTGAAGCTTGCAGACTGCCTATGGGGATGGTCACGACGGAGACTCAGCACTGGCCATGCGGGGGTGCTTGAGGGCTCCTGAGGGCGCATCCCAATTTTGGCTCGGCCGGGATTGCAAGCGACTTATGGTTGGCTCCAACCCGGGGGCCCACGGTGTCTTGCATCATAGGGCTTGAGGATGGGAGTCGAAGCGACGCCAGGCCCGGCCTCGTCGCTGTTTCCAGGGTTGCCCTTTGCCGTTAAGTTAAGAAGTTATTAATTTAATAAAGTGGCCTTATTTCATCCAACCTTGTTGTCTGACTATTTCTTCTGTCTGGGGGGGGCAATGCTTTCTTGGGTTCGCTAGGCAGAGGATGTTGCTAGCTGGTATCAGGCTGTGCCCTTGGAATGCTGGGAAGAAGAAGCAAAAAATGAAAGCTATCCAGTTGAAAACATAACAACCAATAATTAATCAAATATCTTTCGGATGCCATAAGTTCCTTAAGATGCTGAGAGCAAAGGAAAAGCATAGTAGTCCTTTTGTTAAGAGTACTGGAGATAAATGTTGGATGATGTTCTAAATAAAGAGTCAATGTGTGGAAACATTACTTACCGAAAGTTCCCAGGTTATTTTTCCTCCAGTTGAAGTATTCCTTTCTTCACTGGCTAAGTTATGATTTCCCTGAAGTATCATGAATAACACTTGCCATTACATGGCACTTTGGGCGATTTTGGCCCATTTTGACATGGGTAATGGTAAAAATCCTTTTCTTAGGACTTTATTAGTACTGATCACTTCTTGCTATATTCCAGTTCTCACGTAATTGGACAGAAGATACTTAAGCTTTACTGCCCAGCAAAAACTGGGCTTAAAAGCAATCAATTTATAATTATTATTATTATTATTATTATTATTATTATTATTATTATTATTATTATTATTATTATTATTATTATTATTAT
>NW_015176489.1:374868-400401 GCF_001447785.1 Gekko japonicus | reverse complement strand
TTATTATTAAGATTTATACCCCGCCCTCCCTACAGGCTCAGGGCGGCTTACAAGGGGCAAAGAAAAGAGTGCACAATCATTGAAAGGCATGGAGAAGACAGAACCAAGAGAAAGACTGCTAAAAAGAGGTGGGGCATTCACACTGGCAGGGATAGGCAGGTGTAATAGACTTGCAGTGAGGTCATGGACATCCCCTAATAGGTGATGGTTGTACTTGTGGGGCAAAGAATTACAGTTGCCTCCTACTTGGGTTATTATTTTGAGTGCAGATAAGCAGCAGTTCTCTTGCAGTGGAAACACTTGTTGAGGCAACTTGGGTTATCTGCTTCAGTGATGTGTGTATCCCACAATTAGGCATGTACATGAAATAGTTTATCCCTCCTCTTTTTTTATCCTTTCCACATTTACTATGCTGCTGACAGATGGGCTTAGCTTTTTGTAGAAAAAGCCCAGCGGGAACTCATTAGTATAATAGGCCACACCCAACAGAAGAAATTCATTAGCATAATAGGCAACACCCCCAACAGTGCAGCTCATTATATATATATATTAGCTGTCTTTCTTCCTTACAGAGTTCAACAGCTTACAATATAGATAAAATATATAAAATAGAATACAGAAATACATAAAACCCAAAACTAGTTTTAAGATCAAATGATGCCTGCCTTACAGTGCAATCCTGAACAGACTTACAACACCCTCTTAAATTCATGGAAGTAATTTGGCTTAGAAAGCTAAACCTTAGGATGCCAACTGATCAAATGGAACAGGGTACATTAGAGATCCTCCTTTTCCCTCATGTGTGTTCAACACACTCACCGCTTAATTTGAGCTACAGCTCCACCCTGGAATATTATAATAATACAGGCATAATAATTAAAGTGCCTCTAAGCATGTGCAGAGCTAATTTCTTTCCTTATCACATTAGTTGCCACACATCTGGCATTAAGAAGGCAGGGTGCACTAGAAGTCCGAGGGGATGAGACCCCAACCTGACAGAAACTCCACCACCTCTCCCCATTGGGAAACGTCCACAACCGGCCTGGCTGGTGCCTGCCCGCCTGCCCCTCCCTTGTGCTTGCGCTACACGAGCCCGCCCCACCTCACTCCCTCACTTACCTGGGTAAGCTTCACTCAGAGGCCATACCCATTGCAATATCCCTCGCTGCTGGCTCGAATGCATTACCCCTTGCACAGTTCAATAGTGCCCCTGCCTGGGTACTTCCTGCCGCCGGAGCCCAAGCCGCTGGCAGCAGCCTTGCCTGGATTGTCCCAGACCAACAGCAAGCTCCGGCCTGAGGCTGAGGCAAGCCTGGGGGCGCTGGGGTCCTTGCAGATCTTATACTGCACTTTGCAAGGCATATAGCACTTTGCAAGGCATATAGCACAGGGCAGCGGGCAGTGGCTCTGCCCGGCTCAAGCACCCGATTGCCTTGTTCAGGAAGCACAGCAGCTGGTAGGGGGAGTCGGCGGTGGTGGAGGGCACCATCCCGCCCCTCAACCCACTTCACGGTGGGTGATGGGGGGTCGTTGATTGATCCGGTGGAAGCTGACGCCCTTTCCCATTAGCCACTTCCCTCCCAGAAACTGTTGATTCTGTCCCCAGGGCAGCAGCTGTGGGAAGGAGGCAGCAAGAGCAGTTGCTTCCTGATAACACCGTGCCTCCTCCTCCTCCTCCTCCTCCTCCTCCTCCTCCTCCTCCTTCCTACCTAGCCAACTGTAAAGCAACATCTATTGGTGGACGAATAAATGAGGCTGGCGATAAAGTGTCTCTTGCAAGAGGGTTGTACAGCTTGGAAACAGATTGGCACACGGACTCTAACTGCAGAGCTCCCCGTTGGGCAGAGGCAGCTGGCGATGAGGCTGGGACCTGGCATGCTGTGACCACCCGCTGGGGCAAACCGGGCTGCAAGGTGAGGTGGGCACGCTGAGACAGACCTGGGGTGGCACCAGCGCCATGCCAGAGCACTCGATGGCCAGGCAGGTGCACTTGGCGGTGGTGGCGGGCACTTCCTTGGCACCATCGTGCAGCAGGAGGCACTTGGCAGGGGTGCTCTGGCAGTGGCTGCCAACGGTGCCAGGTGCAGGAGCACGGCTGGGCTGTGCAGTTCCAGCTGGCAGCACAAAAGCAGGGTTTTGGGTGAGGGAGGGGAGGGGAGGAGTGGGGTGGGGTGGGCTCAGAAGCCAGCCGGAATGCTGTTCCGGTGTGTTCCGCCCCCAAAATAGCCCTGGCTACTGGGTGCGTTGATTAAGTGAGAACCCACATTCTATACGCTCCTGAACTTCTCTCCTTCCTGATTTTTGGGTGTTTGATGGACTCAGGGCTCTTTGCCTCCCTGCCTCTCTGCTCTCCCTGTCTGTCTCTCTGCTCATGCCGAGTGGTGGGGCTTAGCTACTGGGTGCCTTGGCTGAGTGAAGACCCATGTTTTATACTCTCCTGACTGTGAATTTCTCTCCCCACTGGGAGGAAGGCTTCAGACTTGACTGTGCAAAGTGGTAGGATGCCAGTTCATGATGACAAAATGTTGTTCAAAGGTGGACCGAAATCTCTCTTTAGGGCAGGGAAGAACAAATCCCTCTGGCTTTGCTCAGTTGTTGTTCCTATAATTATGTGTCCTTTTCTCTGCTTTTCTGTAGATTTTTAAAATGCCTGATATTGATGTAGGGATCTGAATACATATTTCATTTCACTATTCAATACAATATTTCATACTTGTTTTGCTGAATGAACAATAATACATTTTAAGTAGTTGTTTGAATACATCTTTTACTTTGCTATTCCATATGACATTTTGTGTGTTTGACTGAATAGACTGAACTTGTCATATACTGCTCCTGAAAATGCATATTTGTATATGTATTTTACTTTACCATTCTATAGGGGGGAAATTAAAGGAGTTTTAAAAAGTATAGCTGGCTATATTTTGAACCCATTGAATGGAGAGATTAAATCCTGAGGATAAATTTGGCATTGCCCTCGTTTGTGGGGCCAAATTACTTTCTTAATTTTTTAAAATTAAATTTTATTTAAAAACAAACATCAGATTATATGCATAAATATGAAATTACATCAAATACATTGCCAATCTATATACTTTCTTAATTGTTGATCCATGTCAATGTCATTTTGATGTTGTCTCTTAGGGTGCTTTCACTTGTGCTGAATTATGCACTTTCAATCCATTTTCAATGCACTTTAGTAATAATTTGCAAGTGATTTATTTATTTTATATAGTGAAATCCAGTTGTAAAGTGGATTAAAACTGGATTGAAAGTACATAATTCAGCATGTGTGAAAGTGCCCATGTCTCCCTTAGAGTAATATTGTAAGTAAGCAGTAAAAGCTCTGCAGAAAGGTCTCAGAATTAACAACCCATGCACCTGCCACTATTCAAATGTCAATGGCCACCCCAGGTACTATCATAAACATGGGGGCATTACATTCCAAACCATCATGCATAAATAAAAGCCAGGTTTATTATCCTTCAGCTGAAGAACAAATCTGCTGTTTAGCCCGGCTTTTTGAGCTATCAACAAATTATCAAAAGGTGCCTGTGACAATTCCCTATTCAAATGTTGACATTTCTTAAATTGTTTTATTTATCATTCCTGCCAGGTTTGTAGTATATAAGGGGTGTGGAGTGCCACAGAAGATCCTATTAATTTCACGGATAGCAGTGGTAAATGTCAAGATTTTTAACGGCATCTACTATTTTATTAAATATGTTAATAGCTTGTGAAATACGAAGTACTTAACCAATGGGGAATTTAAATTAAAAGGGCAGCACTGGACCTTTTGTTTGTCCAGATGAGCCAGTCGGATGCAAAGAATCAGAGCTTGAATTGTAATAACATGCATTGTATTTGCTCCTGTTGTTGTACCTTACTGCTGTATGGTGAGAGACCCTCAGAAGGAGGTCATGTTGCATGTGGCTAAAATTTCTGGGGTAGCACTAGCGGTCAGGCATAGAATGGGACTGTCTGTGGAGCAACAAGAGAAGGCTATGAGAGGAAAAACATTTGAAATTGGATAACACACTTTGTCTTACTGGCATATTACAAAACTGTTCTGGATCCAGGTTTCTGTCACAGAAACAGCTCTTGCTTGCAGATGTGTGGTCAGACCAGGAAAAAGATGCAGAGAGATGCAGAAAACGTACATTTATACGGTATTTCTATTGAAATATTTTCTTTCCATTGGTTACATTTCTTAAGTTGGTTCAGAGAGCTGGACTTTTTCTACCAGGTCCCACAACTATGTGTTTATCATAGTTCCAGCTAAACTTAAAATATATGGATTATCTTCAAATTCAAGAAATCCACAAAGGAGGGGCTGTATTCCAGTGGAGTGAGGCATAATGTTTATTCAGAAATGATTACTATGGCAAGTTGTAGGATCAAGCTAGACCCAACAGTTGTTTGTTTGTTTTTTTAAATAATCTAGCATAAGTTCTGAAATCTCCTCAGCCAACCAGATATCACCCAGCCATGACAAGGTTGTGTCATTACACTAGCAGTGCAATTCTAAACAGAAGTCCACCAGGTTTTTTAAAATTTATTTTGTTATTTATAGTCCACCTTTCTCACAGGGACCCAAGGCAGATTACACATAGTAAGGCAGTACAATCAACAAAATGGAACATTCAATAACCAAATGCATTAGGATTTTAGAAATCTGGAACCACCAGAAAGAAAGCATAGCGTAAGTATTTGCATGACACACTAAGCAGTACAGAAATTACATAAATAGGATCCTGCTTACAATAAACTATACACAGCAGTTTTATTTATTTAATTCAATTTATATCCCACCCTCCTCACCAAGGCAGGCTCAGGGCTAGGGTTGCCAACTTGACTCACCCGTTGCAGCGGGGGAGCCGTGCTGGGGTCCGGGAGCTCCGTCGGGGCGAAAAACCGGAAGTGTTGTGTGATGTGCTGACGTTGAAGGGGTGGTCGAGCTCGTCGGGAGGGAAACCATATGGTTTTCCCCCAAATGAGCTCGGCCATGCCCCCAACGTCGGTGACATGGCTGCATCACCTCTGGTGACGCAGCTTCGGGGGCGAGGTCGGAATTCCTCCGCGCTGGAAATCGGGCCTCGGAAGCGGGGGATTCCCCACCCCCCAGCCCGATTTGGCAACCCTACTCAGGGCAGCTTACATTAAGAGTTAAAATACGTTAAAACACAAATTATAAACATCATAAAAATCATATACAATAACAAAATTAAGTGTTAGTGGCATTATGATATTACGTAAAAATCCCAGTAGGCCATGGTAGAAAGGTCACAAAGGAGTATAGCCAGAGTTGGTAAACAGTTTATCAGACCATTTATAGAGGCTGTCGCATGCTGCTGGTGGTAGTATAGGGGGCCATACCACAGGTCAGTTGTTGGAAGCGGCTCCTAATCAAAGGCCTGGTGGAAGAGCTCCATTTTGCAGGCCCTGTGGAACTGTAAGAGGTCTTGCAGAACCCTGATGTCTTCCAGGAGCTCATTCCACCAGTATGGAGCTGTTACTGTAAAGGCCCTGGCCCTTGTCACAGCCAGCCTGGCATCTTTGGGTCCATGGAGGGCCAACAATTTTAAGACCCCGACTGCAGTGCGCTCTGGGGAATATGTGGGGACAGGTGGTTCTCAGGTAAGTAGGCCCCAGACCATATAGGGCTTTAAAGGTTAAAACCAGAACCTTGAAGCAAATTTGGTATGCTATCGGCAGCCAGTGCAATGCCTTCAGCACAGGCTGGATATGTTCCTGCAAAGGGAGACCCATTAGCAGCCTGGCTGCAGCATTTTACACTAGCTGCAGCTTCTGGATTTGTGACAAGGGCAGCCCCATGTAGACAGCATTACAATAGTGCAATCTTGAGGTGACCATTGCATAAATCGCTGTTGCCAGATCATTGCATTTGAGCAAGGGAACCAACTGCCTAATCAGCAAAAGATGGTAAAAGGCTGTCTTAGTAGTGGCTGCTACCTGGGCCTCCATTGTTAAAGAGGCATCCAGGAGCACTCCCAAACTCCTAACCTTCAGCGCTGGCACCACTGGTGCCCCATCAAAGACTGGTAGTGGGATCCCTAACCCCGGCCCGCTCTGACTCAGGCACAGGACCTCTGTCTTCTTCAGATTCAATTTCAATCAGCTCAGTCTAAGCCAACCAGCCACAGCTTGTAACACCAGGTCGAGATCTTCCGGTCCAAAGTCGAACTGACCGCCCAACAACAGATATAGCTGGGTGTCATCCGCATATTGGTGACATCCCAGCCCATGCCTCTGGGCAATCTGGGCAAGGAGGCACATATAGATGTTAAATAACATCGGGGAAAGCACCCCTCCCTGGGGCACTCCACAAATCAGCGGGTGCCTTCGGGACAGCTGATCCCTGAGAGCCACCCTTTGTCCATGACCTTGGAGAAAGGAGGCGAGCCATTGCAAGGCAAGCCCCTGAATCCCAGTGTCAGTGAGGCGGTGGATCAGTAACTGATGGTTGACCATGCTGAATGCTGCCGACAGGTCCCACAGCCACAGCACTGCCAATCTGCCCCAATCCAGATGTCTCCGGAGGTTGTCCATGAGTGTGACCAGTGCCGTCTCTGTCCCATGGCCTGGGCAAAAGCCGGACTGGAAGGGATCTAACATGGAAGTGTCATCCATAAAGCCCTAATCATTTATCAAGCAAGCCTGTAAAACCATTTTGTACAGTGCAACCCTGTTACCTGTGCAGAAAAGCCCTCTTGAAGAGTTCAAGCTTGCATAGTTTGTGGATAGCCAGGAGAGTGGGAGCTTTCTTGACCTCCTCAGGCAGACCGTTCTATTGAAGTTCATGGATTTAGAAAGGTTTATGCTCAGTTTAGGATTATACTCTAACAATATTATTCCAAGGGTTTAGTGGAAATATGATAATGTTTATCAGATATATACCATATTTTTAATCTAATTTCCTCCAAAAAACCTGAGAACATAGTTCTCTTCTCCTCTATTTAAGCCTCACATCAATGCTGTAAGTTAAAATGAGAATGACTAGGTATGGTTACCTCTAATCATCATGGCCGACTGGGTTTCTGAACCCAGATAGCCTTTGTCCTAGTCTAGAACTGTAGTCATTACATCAAATCTACCCTTTGCTTCTTGGTTTACAAGAAGACACTATTTCATTAAAGGTACTAAACTTCCTGTGATAAGTTTGGAATGGTTGCATGCTTTACAGTACAATTTTAAGCAGGTCTACACAGAATTTTAATGAAGTCTACTCAATAGGACTTACTTCCAGGAATTTGTTAGGATTGCACTAATCAGTAGACCTTGGCTTGATTAATTACTGAAGGTAAATTTTAATCAATAGGGCTGCCAGTCATTGACTTTTGTTTTGTTTCAATTCTTGCATGATTTTGTTATATAAAAAGAAAAAGCAATATTAAAATGGCTTTTCCTTCTACCATTTTTGGTTAACTGAACTGTTAATTATCTTAGACTGCTTTTGATATATGCTTTGTGATGATAGTCAGTGTGGTCTAGTGGTTGACATATTTTGTGCTACATCTGAAAGAGAGAGACCTGGGTTCAAATTCCTGCCCAGCCATGAAGCTTACTGATGTTAGGCTAGTCACTTTATCTCAGCCTAACCTCACAGGGTTGCTGTGAGGATAAAATGGGAGAAGGCAGAACCATTTTTGTGACACCAGAGAAAGCTTTCAATTTTTACCCCCTTATCTGCTGTGCATCCTTTAAAGTTACTAGTCTATATTTTTTCAAATAGGAGCATAAATCTGTAACTGTCCACAGTCATGAGATGAGAAAGTGCCCATGAATAACAACAGGAGAATAATGAAACATCATTACCTTTTAAAAAAAATCTCAACCCCAGAGTTCCAAGGTGAGAACACCCATAAATGAAATATCTGCCCATCCAAGAACACACTGGAATGAATATAAATTCTACAAGGGTCGTTTTCAGAAGTTACAGCCACATGTCCATAGTTTCCCCTAATGAAACATGTATGCTACCACCATGCTCCCCAAATGCATGGTTGCCACATTGTGTGATTGGGTACAGCTTCACCCCATGTGAACAAAACCCCAGACGGACAGGACAGGCTGCCCCTTCATGGGATATTCCACAACCTTCAGTGAATTTTTCTTTTATAAATATAAGTTAATTTTAGCCCCTTTACTTATGGAGATATGAAGAAAACATGCCTATTGATCTGTACGATCAGCTCACGTCTTCCATTATTCAAAGACCTATTCAAACAAAGCCACTAGGATGGCAGACAAGAAGGAAAAATACTGATATTTTGCTTAAAGTTAGTAGGCATTTGTACCTTTTCCTCCCTTCTGGGGAATCAAGTGGACTTAAATAAATGCAAAATTACTACTTAAACAGGCAAATAACAACATAAACTCAGTACATCCTGGGCTGGTGCTTGTTTTAGTAATCTGGTTCACTCAGATGCACAGGCTAAGAGGCAAAGCCCTTTAGCTCTTGCCCTTGACTGACACTTCTTGCCATGCCCAGGCTAAATACTAGGAATGGGCACGAACCAGCTCACAAAGTAAAGTTTGTCATGAATTTTGGCTGATTTATGGTTCACAAGACGATGTTTCTGGAAGTGTTCCTGGCATGAACATTCCACAATTTGGTGCTGTTCGTAGTGGTTCATAAATGGATACATTTCCAGACAGATCCAGATGGGCAGCCATGTTGGTCTGAAGCAATAGAACAAAGTCTGAGTCCAGTGGCACCTTTAAGACCAACAAAGTTTTATTCAAGGTATCAGCTCTTGTGTGCATGCACACTTCCTCAGATACATTGAAATGGAAGTTAACAGTTCATACAAACACACACACACACACACACATACAGATGCCTCTACGTAGGTGAACAGCAAATTAGCATACAACTTAATATACTTAGCTTGTTATTGCTGTTTGCCCTTTGCATATGTCAAAACATCTTCATTAGCTGTATACTAATTTGCTTTTCACCTATGGATCTGAGGAACATAAGAGAAGCCAGTGTTGGATTAGGCCAATGGCCCATCCAGTCCAACACTCTGTCACACAGTGCCATCAGGAGGTCCAGCAGTGGGGCCAAGACACTAGAAGCCCTCTCACTGTTGCTCTCCAGCACTGTTGCCCTCCCAGCACCGCCAGGAACTGTGCATGCACATGGAAGCACATACCTTAAATAAAACTTTGTTGGTCTTAAAAGTGCTATTGGACTCTAACTTTGTTACATTTCCAGACAGAGAGTCTCCACTCAATTAAACTGTTTATAAAAATCCAAGACAATTGGGGGACGTTGCGTGGAATTCTCCAGCCTTGGAAACACCAAGAAGAGCCATCCAAAGCTTAACAGGCACCACTGGCTTCCAATAACAGAGTTCCCATTCTGCTCTATGGGATCAGAAAGCTATATATACTCTCAGTTCAGCTACACACCCTTTTGTCTGTTAGTTATTCACAGTTACACAGAGAGGTAGAGAACCTGTTAAAAGTCGACTAGCAGAGTACATTAATTTCTTCCCTAATTGTGAACTCCTCTTCCTTGCTGGGGTTTGGGTGTTAGGTGGACTCAGGGTTCTGAGTCACCCCATCTCTCTGCTCATGCTGAACAGAGGAGCTTAGTTACTGGGTGCCTTGGCTGAGTGAGGATCCACATTTTATACACTCCTGATTGTGAACTTCTCTTCCTTGCTGGGGTTTGGGTGTTAGGTGGACTCAGGGCTCTGCTATTGGGTGCCTTGGCTGAGTGAGGATCCACATTTTATACACTCCTGATTGTGAACTTCTCTTCCTTGCTGGGGTTTGGGTGTTAAGTGGACTTGAGGCTCTGAGCCAACCTCATGTCTCTGCTCATGGCAGGTGCCTCAGCAGAGAACACACATTTTATACCCTCCTGATTGTGAACTCCTTTCCCCTGCTAGAGTTTGGGTATTGGGTGGACTCAGGGCTCATGGCCACACAAGAGAGGTTGGGCCAGATGACAGCCTTTTGTGAACAGTATTCCAAGGGATTGGTGTCAGCGGTCTCAGGGGATTCGGCAAGGTACTGCTTCTGCTGGGCATATTGCACTGGTTCTGCTGGGCTTGCCTTCAGTTTCTACTGCAGAGATTCTTGGGGAATTTGATTCTGTTCTGTGGGGCTTCTATTGACCTTGCTTTTTTGTTGTTTTTTCCTCCTTTGGAAACAATGGAGGATGGGGGAACCTTCTTTGGGGGCTTTAACTTGGACCCTGTAAATCCCATCTGCACATAACTCGGAGGGCATGTAGACGAGCATCAGGGAGAAGTCCCCTGTGAGTCTCATGTCTCTAGCTTGCACAGGATCAATTCTATACACTCCTGAACCTCCTGAACCTGCATCTGTCATTTCCCTAGAAAGCACTTTCCTGGGAGCATCTTCTTTGGAGGGTGTAACCTGGACCCCATAAATTCAATAGTCACCAAACTTGTAGAGCAGGTAGAAGAGAGTCACCCGGAGATTCCCTGTGAGTTTGGTGTCTCTAGCATGCTGGGTGACTCTTCTCCTACATCATGATCCTCACAAACTGATCCAGTTCATCTAGCATCAGAGTTCATGATGGTCCATAGTTCATGAAATGCACATGCCACAAACCACAAACTGATACAGACTGCATTTTCCCGGTTCATGCCCATCCCTACTGAATACCTGCAACAGAAGAGAAAAAAAATCTCAGCTGGCAAAAAGATATTCACAACTTTCCTTATCTCCAGATAATTTGTGTAAGAACAGTGTCACCCAGAAAACCTGATATGGCTACAATCCTGGCTGTTATTTCAGTTTACCAGAGAGATGCCTGTGTAGGATTTTGTACTAGCTGGAGATTTCCCTTGGAAGCAATTAAGTGTTTCATGAAGGATGACGGTAGGGTGGCCAATTCTGGGTTGTGAAATTCCTGGAGGTCTCAGCAGTATAATACCATATAATGCCATATAAAGGGTATAATGCCATAGAGTCCACCTTCCAAAGCAGCCATTTTCTCCAGGTGAACTTATCTTGATTGTCTAGAGACCAGTTGTAATTCTGGGAGATCTCTAGGCCCCACCCAGTGGTTGGAAACCCTAAGAGAGGGCTGGTATGGCGCACGACGGGTGGATCCTCGGGCGGCTCTGAGACTCCTAACCCCTTTTCACTCCTTTTGGAGCCCCCCGGACTGGGGGAGCTCCATCAGTCTTCCCGCAGAGATGTCCGATAGCAGGGGGCTTAGTTACGGCCCCTCCCGCACCTGGCAAATGCGGTGGGGTGTCCGTTACCGCCCTGATGCGGGAGCATCTTGTGGGAGATCATGGACACCATGATCTACTAGCAGCGACCATCCAGCTTGTTTTTAAAGATTATTGGATTTGCAACTTATATATTTAGCAAAACGCAAAGAAGCTACTTATCCACGTATGAACAAGGAAAATTGGCAAATTTGTATTTTAATGCCCCCAGCAAATATCCTCAAGTATAAGAAAACGGCCGGGAAGCAACTGGAAACGAGATTTGAAGTGAAATGGCGCGGGTAAGAGAAATGTTTGTCACATTTGAACTACTATTGTTTGAGGGAAGCAATATTTGGTGAACACTGACTATGGAACAATTTAGAAACTTTTTGATAAAAGAAATTACTCAAGCTGTGAAAGACGCTTGTAATAACGTGGTTGAAAATTATCTAAGAGCAAATCAAGATAACAAGCAAAAATGGAAACCAAATTCAAAATATGCAGAGTCTTACGGAGGAAAGAGATGGTTGTTGGGAAAGAACGAGTGAGGTGTTTGAACACCAGCCAGCACTCATGAAAAAAGGGACCCAAGAAATAGCTTTGGATATAAATCCCTGCTTAAAAGAAATAACAAGCCCTACACCAGAAGAAACAGCAACTTTTCTTTCCCCCCCCTTTTATAATTTTGGTGGCAAAAAAGAATAAAAGGGGGAAAAAGAAAAGAGGAGGAAAAGTCTGTACGAAGAAAACTAAGGAGAACAAAGGGATGATGACTAGGCTTTTGATTTGTGGAAGAAGCGATGATGGAAAAGCATTTCAGGAATTTAAGAACGCGAGACATAGGGAGGAGCTCCAAAGGAAGAAGGAAACTATAGAAAGAGGGGAAAGAAAGAAGAGAGAAGTGATGTCAGAGCATTTCCAGGGGACACCAGGAACACTTGGCATTTATTTATTTATTTATTAGATTTATACCCTGCCCTCCCCACAGAAGCAGGCTCAAGGTGGCTTACATAAGATTTTAAAACAGTTTAAAACCATTATAAAATGAAAGTGCTGTACATTCATAGTTTCCTATGCAGTGGTGAACATGTTCCAATATTGCCAAATTCAGTATTTTTGTGACAGGTGTCAGTCAGTGCAACAGTGATGATGGCAAGATCTCAGGGAAGGCTCTGAAGTTATAACCAAATGCATCAGATGTACCAGATGTTAGATGTGGTCAAATGCCTGGTGCAGGCCCTACAGAATTATAGCAAGCTCCACAGGGCCCTAATATCTTCCGGGAGCTCATTCCACCGGTGCGGCGCTACCACAGAGAAGGCTCTAGCCTGATGATGGCCAGTCTGGCCTCTTTAGGGCCATGGAGAACTAGGAGATTTTGTGTCCCAGAATGCAGTGCTCTCTGGGGAACATGTGGGGAAAGGCGCTCCCTCGGGTATGCTGGTCCCTGACCATAAAGGGCTTTATAGGTAAGAACCAGCAGTTTGAAGTGAATTGGGTATGCTATAGGCAGCCAGTGCAGTTCTTTCAGCGCAGGCTGAAAGTGTTCTCTCAGAGAGAGACCCAGCAACAGCCTGGCCGCTGCATTTGTACCAGCTGCAGCTTCCGAATTTGTGACAAGGGAAGCCCCATGTAGAGAGCATTACAGTAGTCCAATCTCATGGATTACCGTTGCCAAGTTGCTGTGTTCAAGGAAGGGAACCAACTGCCTGATCAGCCGAAGATAGTAGAAGGCTGACTTGGCAGTGGCTGCTACCTAGACCTCCATCATTAGGGAGGCATCCAAGAGCACTCCCAAACTCCTAACCTCTAGTGCTGGCCCCAATGGTACCCCATCGAAGGTCAGGAGTGGGATCCTTACCCCTGGGCTGCCACAATTTAGGCACAGAACCTCCGTCTTTGTTGGATTCAGTTTCAGCTGGCTCAGCCTAAGCCATCCAGCCACAGTTTGTAACACCAGGTCCAAATCTTCCAGCCCAGTTTCTGACTGGCCACCTGACAACAAATATAGAGTTTTGCCCAAATTCCACAGTGTCCCCTGGCATCCCCCAGTGAATAGCTGACATTACATCTGTGTGCACAACAAGTGACATCAGTGTATTGGGATGCTGTTGATCCCCGCCACCAATTTCCTGTCATTTTCCCCACACCATCTTGTTGAGCGGTGGTGGGGACATGACCGCTGAGGGCCTTTGTAAGCCTGCTTCCACCAGCGGCCCTTGTTGTCTGCTGCCACTCCAAGCTAATTTTGAATACTAAACCATGATGTTTACAGATAGGTAACTTCCTTTGGTAACTGCTGTAAAAATAGAGGAAAGGAGACTGAAACATTTATGCCAGCAACTAAATTTCATGCTGTTTATCACTGTGGTCTCAGCCTTTCATAATAATAACTGAGGATGCTACATAATTCTGAAATGTTATGAAGGCATGAAGCAATCTTTCAGATGGGATGTGCACAGTTCATAGATTTTGGCCATTAAGGCTAAAATTAGAGCTTTCCCCATGAAGCAGAACTTTATCCCTCCCAGTGAAGGTATCTGAGAAGAGGGGATGTTGACACTGTATACAGGAGTGACAAATTTTAGTAATTATTTACACTAAGTAACACTAATCTTTCATCAGATTTATCAGCTATGGTTAGAAAACAATGTTTCTTTAAAACTCAGGTGGGATTTCACTTACCGTATTTTTCGGACCATAAGACGCACCTGACCATAAGACGCACCTAGTTTTTAGAGGAGGAAAACAGGGAAAAAAATATTCTGAACCCTGGGGCTCAGTATTCGGTCCATAAGACGCACACACTTTTCCCCTCACTTTTTTTGGAAGAAAAAGTGCGTCTTATGGTCCAAAAAATACGGTAATTTTTCTTCTCTAAGTAGTTACTTGGCAAAAAAAAAAAAATATCCAGCTATAATTTTGATCCTCTTATTATGAAAATCTTCCAGTAGATTTGAATGGGATTGTTCCAGATTAAGTTTCTGAGGACCATCATCCAAGATCACTTGCCTTATATAAAAACCAAACATGAGAAACTTTGGATGCAGCATGAATGGAGAAGATTGATACAGCATGAATAGATTGATTAGGCTATGAGCCAATTCTGCACGGAACTTTGAAAAGTTGTGGGGAAATTTGAAATGTATTCAGAATTGCCCCATAGCCTAATGTACCCAGCACAGAGTAAAAATGTAGGGACTGATATTATGTTAATATTTACGGATATATGCATTATTGACAGTAAGTCGATCATGACTTATCTTTGCAAACTGCCAATAGATTTAATGAAAAAAATCCCTCCTATTTAATCATGCCTTATTTTTGGCTTTTGTAGACGAAGAACACTTTGTAATTACTTATGGTGTTCATCCCTAAAGTGAAGCCAGAGTATATTAACGTAAGAGTTAAAGTATTTCAATCCTGCTTAGTCCCAGGGAAGTCTGGCTTCCAAGATAAAGCTAATTATCGTAATTACACCAGTTAATTTTGCCTGTCAGGGGCTAATGTCATGTTATATGTACATGCACATATTAGAACACAACAGAAAAGCAATTTCAGAGGCAGGCGCTGAGTGGAGATTCAGGGCTGGGGGGGGGGGATACTTAAACATTTTTCCTCCCATCTTTCCAAACAATCCTCCAAGAGTCTTTTTCTCCACACATGCAGGTTTTAAAATAATTTTTATGCATGACCAACCAAGCAACAACCCTCAGATTAACATTCATAAGAAACAATTTATAACAGTCAGAGACAATTCAAATAAAAAGGAAGATGATCTGATTTAAAATTTATTTATTTATTTGATTGCTGATCCGCTCTCCCCTACTATCTTTGCTTGGATTGTGCAGTAAATCAGGAAGGGAGATATCTTCAGCAGCGATAAGGGGGGGGGAGCAAAAATTGCCCCCTTACATCAATATGATCCAGACCAAGGCCTTTAGAGGACCCTGCAGGATCCAGCCCAAGGTCTCCACAGGGGGCCTCCCTCCAGGAGTCATTAGTAGTAGAAGTCTGGCCATGAGGGGTCTGGGGTGGGGCCTTTTCAGCTGCTGTCCTCCCTGGCTTTTGAATTCATTTCCTCAGGAACTGAGAATGAACACATCTCTGAAGGCCTTCTGGGCAGATTTAGGACCTCTCATTTACGGAGGGCCTTTGAGTCAGATTAGCTAAACACAGCTATGGGGGAAGTGAATTAGACGTTGGCTTTATGTTTTCAGTATGTGAATTTATTTTAATTTTATTTGGTTGTGCTAGCACTTTAATAAGTTGTATAGTATGGTTTTAAATTTGTCTAATTGGGTTTTATATTATATATTGTATTATTATATTGTATTGTTTTATATTATTATGTAAGCCGCCTTGAGCCAGCCTTGCTGGAAGGGGCCCCCCGGGGGGAACCCCACCCCCAAAGTACGCAACGTGCACGTCACTCGAAAGTGACGCGACCATGCCGGGCACACTCTATGGTTTTCCCTCGGATGGTCGTGGCCCCGCCCCGCGCACACTCCAGGAGCAAGCCGGGAGTCCCCCGCTGCAGCAACAGGTAGGACTTGGCAACCCTAAACTCCTTTTTTCACCAGCTGAAAAGCTGGTTGGAGCCCACTCATTATTTTTATTGGTAACTCAAGTCACAACTGGTGTGTATGTTAATATGTAAGGAAAGGGATTGGCCAAAGCCATGGCCTCTTGTAGGGTGAAGTATAGAAAATGAAATTGTTTACACACACCTCCTTCTCTTCTGAGGCTTGGCTCACTTCCTCTCTAACAAGAGGAAAGTCCTTTCTCTCCTTGTGCCTTTTATCTGTAGCTATCCAGCAATGCCTGTTTCTTCTCTTTTGCCTGGTTCATGAATACACCCTCGCAGGCCTTTAATCACCCTCATGCCTCTTGCGACACTGGAGCTTTCTTCTTCCTCATTGTCGCCTCCTGACTCACATGGCTGTTGGTCCATGTGGGTCCCACAGCCCTAATGATCAATGTTGCTGGAGGTGGAAGGAACTTCTGAAGTGAGGGGAACTCAGGAAAGATCTCCAACGAGAAGATCTAGCATGTTGCATATTTTATTTCTAATTGTGTTTAAAAATGATTTTGTAACCTGTACATATTAAAACAATGGATAATAGAAGGCAAACAATGACAGTCCCAGAAAAAAGGAGAAAGAATTTAAAACTGGCTGTGAATAGAGAGGAACAGATAATGAAAATTAACCTGGAAAGTAGGTCAAGATATTGTGGTTTTAAAATTGTGCGCAGATTGAAGAAATCACTCCAGAATGACTAGTCTAGGCCTCCTTTCTTCAACCCTTGGAGAAGAAGAATAATAGTAGGAGATGAGTATAGTGCAAACAAGGGGCAAAAGGGCATCAGGAGACTGCCAGGGTTTGGAGGTAGAGACAAAGAGGCTTGGCACCAAGACAACTGTTCTTAAGTTGATTCTCTTTATAAAATGTCTGGGAACCCTTCAATAAACTAAATTTAAAAAAATGTCTGGGAACCACGGGTTTGAAGGACTGCAATCAACAAACTATTTACTACAGAGGATGTGGTTTGTGGACTGCAGCCTAGACCACAGTTCTCAAATAGGAATTCTTGTGGAATACAGGATTTCAGGACTTCTGCCCTACACTCTGTTCCTAATATGTAATGGATGGTAACTTGGAATCCATTTAGTTTAAATTTCACTTAGTAGCATTAATAGGACCAAATGCAGCCTTTGCTCTGCTGTTTGACAGCCTTCCTCGGCAATCCATTTGAACTGGCCCTTGAATTTCTTCTTGGATTTTAAAGAATTTCAACATGCCTTCAGATAATATTCATAATTAAACTAAGATTGGGAAAAGGAGCCAATATTCCCCTTGATTTAAGGAGTATTTGTGAAATTTTGACACTTCTTGGCAGGAAGATCACTGTATAAATCTTTGGTTCATCCACTTGAACATAATCTATGAATTATAATTGCAAGCCAATAGTTCTTTAACCAAAGTATGATCATATCCTAAAGAGTGTTCTAGAAGGTCAGGCAAGGTCTCAGAGAAAAAGCTTAAAACTCATCTGGTTTCATTAGGATGATGGTGCTTCAGGTTGCCTTGGCCCTTTTTCTTTATGTTTTTCTCAGGTACTCTTTTGCTGACGTCTTAAATGCTTTTCATTCATCCCGCCATATATAGTAGGTTTATGCATTCTACTTCAGTTTGAATGGGCTTGATGTAGCTCAGATTGTTTTCAGATTCAGAGATCTGAACAATTTAATAGCAGTGTTCCAGAAGCTCTTTCCACTGAGAGCCAGTTTGGTGTAGTGGTTAAGTGCGTGGACTCTAATCTGGGAGGACCGGGTTTGATTCCCCACTCCTCCACTTGCACCTGGCTGGATGACCTTGGGCAAACCATAGTTCTGATAAGAGCTGTTCTTGAAAAAGAGCAGTTTCTGTCAGAGCTCTCTCTGCCCCACCTACCTCACAGGGTGTCTGCTGTGGAGAGGGGAAGGGGAAGGAGTTTGTAAGCCACTCTGAGACACCTTTAGGTAGTGAAGGGTGGGGTATAAATCCAATATCTTCTTCTTCTTCTTCTTCTTCTTCTTCTTCTTCTTCTTCTTCTTCTTCTTCTTCTTCTTCTTCTTCTTCTTCTTCTTCTTCTTCTTCTTCTTCTTTCCTGTCTGTTGCACTTCTTGCTGTAGCTGCTCATGGCCTTTATGATGGTGCTTCCCTAGTACCCGTGGTCTTAGGGGAAATTTCTAGAGCACCACTGAGAAGTGACATAATATCCTCTCAAAACTCCACCCTCCGCAGGCACCACTCCCCAAATCTCCTAACGTTTGCCCAGGCAGTGTTAGGAACTATATCAGAGGCCCTTGAGGACAGCATACAGTTGGCACAGGTTTGTGTAATATATATTTTTGCATGGGTATTCAGGGAGGTTTAAAATTGTGACTTATAATAATGAGTATTCAAGGTGTCACAGATGTGGCCTAAATTTGATTTTCCAAGTACAGTGGGCTAAATAGCTGATCACACTCTTATGAATGGTGTTTATCCTTCCTCACTTATCCTGAAAAGAGCTACCCTAGAGCTTATATGAAGCATATATTGCAAGCAAAACTCATATTATTTTTTATGGAAGTGTTTGTGATTTACAGTCATATGTGTGGAAGGATTACGAGGCCTTTCATCTTGATTTATTCTATCCTGCTTGCCTATTGAGAATCTGGCAGAGTTTTGTTAACCTCTATTAGCTCCCTGTCTCCAAAAGATGCTTGGAGCTTATAATATAATACTTTTAGTTTTTGTATCTTGGGGTGAGATGATTCTGCAAAAAAGTGTTGTTTGTTGCATGGTTATCTGAACATCTGCATAAGATTAAGGAGTAGGGTTGTAGGCGAGGTATACGGGGCACCTGTACATCTTCTGTGCTAATACATCACTTCTAGGGAAAACTTAGAAATGATGTAGGGTAGCTCTAGGAATCCAGAAGCTAACCTATGTCACTTCTGGGTTTTTCCTGGAAGTAACATAGCAGCACAAAGGACTTTTTAGACTATTCCCCTGACACCTCTCTGAGCAGCATCTGGCAACAGCAGCTGCCAGCAGGAAGCCTGGCAGCCCTATTAAGGTGTCTTCCACTTGGGGATGGAATTTTGCATTTTCCCCATTGCTGATAGGGTTGCCAGGTCTTACCTGCATCCTGGAAGGAGGCTCCAGCCTGGCTCCCAGGGTCTTCTATGGTCACCATAGAGCTTTCACTCAAATGCTAGAGCATCCCCGGCACGTAGGGCATGACTGGGCTCTTCAGGGGCAGGGCTCTCCCCACTGGCCAGCTGGCTGGCGGCGAATTGGGGCCCCTGAAAACAGGAAACCCTCCACCCCCATTGGGGGGATGGAAACCCCAATTGCTGGTACAGCTGCAGATAATCCGGCCCCACAGGAGGCAGCCGATGGCCTGCCTCCTGGGGGCCGCCTTTGCCTCCTCATGAGGAGGAATGGAGGAAGGGCTGCGGTGCAGCCTCAACCCCTTCAGTTGCTCGCTTCGTGCTTGGAGACTTAGGAGCTTGGAGTGCTGGAGAGAGTCAGCCTACTTTTAGAGGCCTTGATTCTCAGGGCGAGCTTGATTGCGGTGGCTGGTCCTGGGCATCCTTTGGGGTGCCAACGCGGTGCTCTTTTCTTGGAGCAGTTGGCCGTATTGGCAGCAGGAGCAGCGGGCCACGTCGGCGGCAGGTGCCTAGTGCTGTTTGCCTTCTTGGGCGGTGGTGCATTGCGGCGGCAGCCATTTTTTGTGCTGCAGGGCCTGTTTTGCCCAGTGGGCACTCTCTGGGATCGTTGGGCAGCAGCTGGCAATGTCCGGCCACATTGGGAGCGGCGGCAGGACGCTTGGCGGCAGGGCAGCCCTTGGCAGCCTGCCCACCTAGTAAAACAAGATACACACACAGGGAAGGGGGAACTTTCCCTGGCCTGGCCTTACAAGGGGGGTGCGTTAAAGGGCCCCCGGGTGTGTAGTGAGTGCAGTTGGTGAGGCTGCTGGGGCCCCTAGTTCCTTCCCTTCAGATTATAGGCTTGCCACTTGGTGGAGTCAAATAAACAGCTGGGTGGTTTTGGCAGGTAACCCCCCCTGGTGGCAGGATTTATAAACATCCTGTGTTGCTGGGGAGAGGTAGTTAGTTAGCTGGCCATTTTAAGTGAGGCCTGCCCGAGGTGCCATTTTGAATGAGTGTGCTCACCGGCAGTGAGGTGGTCTATTTTAGGTAGCCATTTTAGGCAGGCCTTGTGAATATGGAGGTGGCCATTTAAATAGTACTTGTCAGGCAGCCAGCTGGGCGGATACAGGGTCCACCAAGTTTTAATGATTTAAAGAGTGCATAACATAATGGCTTCTCGGAAAGGCAAAGGGGGGTGAAAGGGCAAGGGGCCCGCACCTAAGAGGCCCGCGCCAGCACCCTTGCCAGCACCCCTACCGCAGGGCACTGGGATTGCCCCTTCTTCGTCCAATGACGAGGAGGAACGGGTAGAGCAGCAAGCAATGTTGGACAGGTTGGGCAATCTGGCAACAGCAGCTCAACAGGCGGTTGTGGACCCTGACCGTAGAAAGGAGAGCCGGGCCGAGCGTAAGAGGTTTAGAGAGGAGGTGCTAACAGCTTTCTTTGATTGAATGCAGGCTTGCTGAGGCTTGGCCTGCTGCTGGGCCTGATACCAAGGTGGTTGGAGCAGCTGGTGTTGACTCAGGTGCAGCATTGGTGGAAGTCATGGAGGCTGAGCAGCCGGGTCCCAGTGGTAAGTGGGATCCGGCATTACAGTTTAGTCTGATGTGGCCGTGGGGGCCCTGGCATCAGGGAGCTGGCTCTGGGGTTCAACCTGCGCTGCAGACGGACACGGCACAAGGCTCTGCTGATGCCGGTCAGCCATGGGCTTGGGGCCCTCCTGCTACAACTATGCAGTCGACTCCCTTGGGGGGTGATACCAGCTGGGCCCTGGTGCAGTTTGGGCTGTACCCCCCCTTGGGTGAACCATTACAATGCTGCATCAGCATCTTCGATGCACTTTGGGGATACTGCCTTACCTTTGGGCGATCACCTTTTACCGGCAATGCAGGATAAGATTTGTAAGGGTGACTACACTGACCTCTTTAGCCTTCTTTACTGGGATTTGGAGAAGAAGGACAAAGAGGAAATGGATGATAAGGAAAAGGAGGTCCTAAAGAGAAAAAAGGTGGACAGGACCTGGGCCAACTGGCTGGCAGGATATCTAATTTATGCTGGCCTATTGTTCCGGTCTCAGCCATTGAGGTCCCCTGCATTGTTCCAGTATCTGGACATAATTTACAAGGCCTATACTGGCTTTCCGGGCCCGGCATGGATGCAATATGATGAGGCGTTAGGGATGAGGGCGGCCATGAGTCCCATGCTTCCATGGGATAGAATGCATCCTCATTTGTGGCTTCAGATTATGTCTATGCCCGGTTTATCTTCTGTTGAATGTTTGCATAGTGGGCACACGGTACAGTGTTTGCAGGGGGCCAGTACTTCCCGTGGTGCCATGGGGCAGGTGGTTCAACCCCGCTTGCTCTGTTGGGATTTTGGGTCCCGGGGGGTATGCAATAGGAAATCATGTGGAGGACCCCACTCATTCTCTGCATGTCCTCGAGGAAGGCGCCGTAGGAGTCAGCGGCAGAGAGGAAGGGGTGGTTCCTCCTCATCCACTGGCAAAGGGCCTCAGCCTAATAAACCTGAAGGCACTTGAAGCCTGGCTGCAGAGGTACCCTAAGGAGGAGGACAGGGTTTATTTGTTAGAGAGTTTCAAGGTAGGTTTTCATATACCTTTTCAAGGAGTTAGGGCCCCGTTTATGGCCTCTAATCTTAAATCAGTCAAGGGCATGGAGTCGGTGGTGAAGAAAAAGATTGACAAGGAATTGGAGGAGGGCTGTGTTTTAGGCCCATTTTCTTCACCACCACTTCCTGATTTCAGAGTTTCACCTTTGGGGATTGTGCCTAAAAAGGCAGCTGGTGAATTTTGCTTAATTCACCAAATTTCATATCCTCAAGGTGAATCAGTTAATGATGCCATTCCTGATTATCTGTGCACAGTAAGGTACACCTCATTTGACCAAGCAGTTCGTGTTGTACGGTGCTGTGGTCGAGAGGCCGAGTTGGCAAAGTGCGATATTAAGTCTGTGTTTTGCCTCCTCCCTGTGCATCCAGATGATTTTGAGTTGATGGGTTTCTCTTTTGATGGCCAGTTCTTCATGGATAGGGCTTTGCCCATGGATGTTCTGTGTCATGCGCTGCGTTTGAGCACTTCAGTTCATTTCTGGAATGGTCTCTGCGTGCTAAGATGGGCCTTCAGGATGTTGCACATTATTTAGATGATTTCCTTTTTGTGGGGCCTCAAGGAACAGGTAGATGCGCCCAGCTCCTTGAAGGGTTTCAGAATTTGGCCATGGAGCTGGGGGTTCCTCTGGCCCATGAAAAGACTGAAGGCCCAGCACAGCGGCTAGTTTTTCCGGGAGTGGGATACAGTGGCCCAGACATCCCGGCTGCCCATAGCAAAAAAAATTCAGACCTGCGGGACCGCATTTTGGCATTTCTTACACAAAGAAAGGCCACCTTAAGGGAAATCCAGCAGCTGGTGGGGCATCTTAACTTTGGTTGCAAAGTGGTTGCCCCCGGCCGAGCCTTTTTGCGCAGGCTATGTGATGCCATGGCAGGGCTTCACCTGCCGCACCACAGAGTGCATAGTAACTGCACGATGAGGGGTGACCTCATGGTTTGGCAAGAATTTTTGACTTCCTTTTAGGGTTGCCAAGTCTACTTACCTTGGTGGCAGGGGAGCCTCGCTGGGCTCCGGGAGCTCTCCGATGATGCGTGCACGTGTGCGCAAAGCGCGCACATGCCGCCAGCACGTCACAGGAAGTGACGCGCTATGTCGCTCACGTTGGGGGTGTGGCCCCAATCGTCGGAGGGGGTTTCCCTCTGACGATTGGGGCCACGCCCCCAACGTGAGTGATGTGGTTGCGTCACCTCTGGTGACGCAACCACCCTGTGCTTCAGGGGGCGGAGTCCCCCCGGGGCCTGATTCCGTGATGGCTGAAATCGGGCCTCCAAAACGGGGGTTTACCCACCCCCCACCCCCACTTGGCAGCCCTACTTCCTTTAATGGAGTCTCTTTTTGGTGGGAGGACTTAAAGCTTGAAGCTGAGCTGCAGGTCATGTCAGATGCCGCAGGGTCCCAGAGCTTTGGGGTTAATTTCCGTGGACATTGGTGCACAGAGGAATGGCCTGAGGACTGGATTACTGCTGGGGTTACCAGGGACCTGACATACCTAGAGTTCTTCCCCAATTTAGTGGCAGTTTGGCTGTGGGGGAATAAGTTGGCAGATCACATAGTGCACTTCTGGTGTGATAATTTGGTGGTGGTCCACATCATTAATTCCATCACATCTAAATCACCAAGGGTTATGTGCTTGGTTCGTGCCTTTACGCTGCGATGCCTGCGGCTCAACACACTGTTTCTAGCTAGGCATGTGCCAGGGGTGGATAATGAGGTAGCTGACGCTCTCTCTCGCAAACAGATGGCAAGGTTTCATCAGCTTGCTCCAGATGCTGATCTTCAGTTGGCAAGGATGCCCCTGGCGCTATGGCAGGTTGGAGGGCCAAGGCTTGCAGGGCAATCGGCCTCGCCATCGCCCCTAACACATGAAGAGTGTATGAATGGTCAGTTCACCTATTTGAGGACTTTAGGAAAGGGTCTGGCCC
The DNA here is from genome assembly GCF_001447785.1 of Gekko japonicus. Lineage (NCBI taxonomy): Eukaryota > Metazoa > Chordata > Lepidosauria > Squamata > Gekkonidae > Gekko > Gekko japonicus. Next base: position 376,939 of record NW_015176489.1, on the reverse strand, counting down.
ATTCTGGTAGAGCAGCGGATCCATTATTCTGTTTCCTTGAAGGAGGCAGGTTTGGCGGTCAGCTCTATACAAGGATGTCTTTCTGCCCTTGCATTTGCTAGCAAGACTCTAGGTTTTTCGGAAGTCACTGGTGACTTTCGTATTAGAAAGATGATAGAGGGTTGGACGAGGGAAAGGGGAGCTTTGAAGGACTAGAGGCATCCTATTTCACTGGAAGTGCTCAAAGGGTTGCAAGCAACCTGGTCCAGAGTTTGCAATTCCAGTTATGAGGCCTGCCCCATGCGGCTTCGCTGCTGGCATTCTTTGGAGTGCTTAGAGTAAGCGAACTGGTAGCACTGTCCAAGACTGACCAGTCGGGCAGGGCATTGCACAATCGGGACCTCCAATTTAAAGGGAAGGAGGTGCACATCACTATTAGGGGTTCCGGGAGAGAGGTCGGAGCTCGACGAGGATAGACGTGTGGTGCAGTGCTCCGTGCGTTTCTATCCCAAAACCCACACTTCTTAGGCTTTTTTTTCTAGCCTAGGTTCTCTTCTTTTTTGGAGATTATTTGCAAGAGACTTTTAAGACTGGCCAGGTAGAAAATATTTACAGGAGAAACTCAGCGTATGCGAAAAGACGTAAAATTCCAAGGGAGGTGCAAGTAAAATTCTACAACAAAAAGACAAGAGATCAGATACTGCAAGAAGCAAATACTAAACAACTAAAAATAGAAGATGCAGAAATTAGGATTCTAAAAGATACACCATGGAGGGTCAGAGAAAAAAGAAGAAATTATACAATGCTAACACAACTATTAAGGGAAAATAAAATAATGTACAGATGGTTGGTACCAGAAGGGGTGCTGTTCACCTATAAATCCAAAAGATATAGAATTGATTCTCTCTTTAAAGTAGAACATTTCCTAGAAAAAGAAGGAGAAGACCTAGGATGGCAGAAGGGGGAGGAAGAAAGGGGAAGAGAGGAAGAGGAAGAGGAAACACAGTCTGATATAGATACACAACCTAGTGAGATTGAAGACGATAAAAACGGAAAAAAGGAGAAAAAGAAACAACAGCTGAGATCCAAAACAGAGTCACAAATACGTACAAGACTCCAAATTAAAAAAATAGTTGCAAAGGGTAAGAAGTAAGATGGCGGGAAAACTAAATTTAATATCTATAAACGTAAATGGATGCCCACAAAAAAGAAGAAAAGTGCTATATCAAATCAGTAAAATGCGCTCTGATATTACGTGTTTGCAAGAAACACACATAAAGGAAGACCATACAAAATACTTAGAATATAAAAAATTAGGTATTCCATTTATAGCATCTGATAAGGTTAAAAAAAGAGGAGTGGTAATCTATGCGAAAGAAAAGTTGTTCCCGGAATTAATTTATAAATCCAAAGATGGTAGAATAATAATTATAAAGATAAGCAGAAATGGAAGAACTACATGGATTGCAAACATATACGCACCAAACCAGAATCAAGAGAATTTTTTTAAAGAATTAAAGGAGGTTTTAACCAAAGATAATCCCGAAGAGATATGTGTCGCAGGAGACTTCAATGGTGTTTTTGACCCTACAGAGGATAGAAAGAAAACCAGGAAAACGCTTAAAGCAGGAGCAACACTTCCAAAGACCTTTTTATTAACAGCAGAAGAATTAAGCATGATAGATATATGGAGGACAAGAAACCCAGGAAAAAGGGATTACACATACTTTTCCGCGAGACATGACTCGTGGTCTAGAATTGACATGATGTGAGTAACTATAGGTATGGCAAAGGATGTACTAGAAACCGAAATTCTCCCTAATACATTCGCAGATCATAACCCAATGTGGTTAACACTGCAGGAACCACAAAAAAAACCAAGATGGAGATTAAATACGGGAATGCTAAGAGACAAAAAATTTGTAAGAGAAATCAAGAAAGAAATAAAGGAATTTATAAATACTAATAGAACAGAAAATATGCCGTTAACTACCATTTGGGACACGTTGAAAGCAGTGCTGAGAGGCTTATTTATAAGACACCAAGCATGGAAAGGAAAGATAAAACGCGAAAATCTCCAAAAACTGACAAA
>NW_015176489.1:363445-372953 GCF_001447785.1 Gekko japonicus | reverse complement strand
ATATAGCAATAAAACCCTGCATGAAAACCTGGGAACAAAATATAGGCCACATACTAAATATGCAAGAATGGGAAAAAATGTGGGAAACGAAAAAAATAGTAAGAGCCACACCTTATAAAGAGAATATTCTAAAAATGTTTTACAGGTGGCACTGGTCACCGGATAAAATAGCGAAATGTTATAAAAATGTCTCGGATATATGTTGGAGATGTAATAATAACGTAGGAACATACTATCATATATGGTGGAGGTGCGACAAAATAGTAAAATTTTGGAAAATGGTAAAATATCTGATAAAAGAAATTGTAGGAATAGATCTGCAGCTTAACCCGGAAAGTTACTTGCTTAATATTTTGCCTGATATAATAAACAAGGATGATAAATGTATTGTGTTATATATCCTCACGTTAAGCAGAATTCTAATAGCGAAAAAATGGAAATCAGATTTACTACCTAAAAAAGAAGAAATAATGGAAAAAATATTCGAAATAGCAGAAATGGACAGATTAAATATGATATTAGCAGAAAGAGACGATAATGTTTATAACAAAAGATGGTTTAAAGTGTATAAATGGTTTGAAAAAAATGTATAATGAACACTCCGAAACTGATTTGTACAATAAGAATGTACTCGGATTTTTATTTTTTGTTTGTTTGTTTGTTGGAAAAAGCATAAATAAATTCTTTAAAAAAAAAAAAACTATTAGGGGTTCCAAAACTGACCAGCGACATAAAGGTCAAGTTGGGTGTCTGTTCCAACTCTGAACTATGCCCTGTATTGGCTTTGTCTTAATACAGGGCTTTAAGGGGGAATGTGGACGGATACCTTTTTCTCTATGCAGACGGGAGCCCGCTGACAAAGCACCAGTTTGGGGCTGTTACAACCTGGGCTTTGGGATTGTTAGGCCTTTCTGGAGTGAAGTTTGGCACTCACTCATTCGGAATAGGAACAGCATCCACTGCGGCAGCTTTAGGCTATCCCACTGCTGACATTCAGTGGGTGGGCAGGTGGCGATCAGCTGCTTATAAACGTTATGTGCACCCTCTTTCTGTATTGTGAGTTGCTGTTTGCAATGCTGTTTGCACTGTGGGGTTCCGGATTTCACTGTCGTTTCTTCCTAGGTGCTGTGTTCTGTGGCAGGAGATGGATTCTCATGTCCGGACACAGCTACATCTTCTGGACGGCTCATCGGGGCAATCGATCGGCCATTGGTTCGCAGCCAGTGGGCTACGGTCGAGTGGAGGGGGCGCCAGGGCTTACGCTGGCCGGGCCTCCTCCCCCTTCTGTTTGGGGACAGCTCTGCCTTGCCGCCAGATGTTTTGGTCATTCACCTGGGAGGTAACGACTTGGGATTCCTGAAGGGGAAGGCCCTAGTGTTGCAGGCCTGGGATGACTTGAAGTTCATTCAGCGCCAATGGCCAGACACAGTAATCTTGTGGTCGGCCATGATTCCATGCCTAGTATGGTGTAGCGCTTGGGATCCCCAGAGGATCGAGAGAGCTCGGCGTAAGGCCAATGGAGAGCTCTGAACTATTTTAAAGGTTGGGCTGGGCCACTACTTGCCTCACCCACAGATTTGGCTTGATTGTCCGGACTTGTACAGGGGTGATCGCGTGCACCTTTCCAAGAAGGGAAACGACGTTTTCCTTCAGGATTTGAGGAAAGGGCTTAAGCTAATTTTAGGTAACTGAGTGGGCACAGGGGCCTAAGCAGAGGCTTGGCCCTTGGAGTGGGAGAATTAGGTTTAGGTAAAGTTCAGCAGCTACGTACGCACCAATCAATAACCCCGTGTGTGGGGGGGTATTGGGGTCTGCGGGATAAACCCTGCGGCCGTGCAGTCAGGGATGAGGCTTGCAGACTGCCTCTGGGGGATGGCCAACGGAGACTCAGTGCTGGCCGTGCGGTGGTGTTGGAGGGCTCCTTGAGGCGCATCCCAATCATTGGCTCGGCGGGGTTTGCAAGTGACTTACAGTTGGCTCCAACCCGGGGCCTTGGTGTCTTGCCTGTTATATGGTTATGGATGGGGTCAAAGCGACGCCAGGCCTTGACCGTGCCACTGTTTATGTTTGCCCTTGCCGTTACTTTTAATATGTTAAATAAAGTGGCCTTAGTTTCATCCAACCTCGGTTGTCTGACTCTTCCATATGAGAGCAAAGCACTACAGCAATGGGGCTCCCACACTGCAGGTTTCCCTGCTGCAGTCCTCAGAAGTGGCCGTCCCCCTCCCTTGGGCTACCAGATCTTCTGCAATTTTTTTTTTTAAAAAAATGGCACTAGAGGTGTATCAGGTTCTTTGAATTCCCAGATATCATTTTTTTTAAAAAAAAGTCTCTAGTGTTTTCCTTTGTGAAGATGTGCCTTTTAAAACTTATATCTTTGTAAGGGGGAAAGCTAGAGACTTGCTTTTTTATTTTTGCAGATGAAAGCTTGCTGCACCTACTGCTATGCTTATGAAAGTTTGCTCCATCTATTGTTACAATGATATATCTGTATAACAATATTAAAAATTAAAAGTCCCTAGGGGCAGGAAAAATGGCTAATGTGGACTGGAAGATCCCAATTTTCCCACCTACACAGCTGCCATCCAGGCTTTATCTTGATCTTTTGCAAAACAGTAAAACAGGTCTGAGAATGTACGGGGAAGTCGGAGAAAAATCCATTTCCCCAAATCATTGAACTCAGGGCAAATGAACATCTTTAGATAATTCTATTTTAATTTTACCTTTTCTGATGTTTTGGCTATCTTGTTTTGAACTGGAGCTCATGAAGAGAAAACAATGAATTGTGACACTGAGCAGTTCCAGGCAACGTTTCATTTTGTTTTTGTCACAACCAACGTTAGTCTTTTTTCAGTCCACTGGAGCCAAACTGATAGGACTCCAGAATGGTCTTAGAGTGCAGTTTCCTGGAGTATACACAGGCAGCGTTACTGAAATGTTTTGCCATCTAGAGAACAAGATAGTGGAAAGAATTGTTCTGACCAAGTTCCGTATCAGCAGGGAAAACTTCAGCAAAGCCAGGAGATTGCAAATGAGACTTTGGGCCAACAGTTTTGGCAGGGCACTCTCTAATTTAGTGTTACAAAGCAGCCAGCTTTCTGTCAGAGTGTGAACTCTTGTCTTCTTCCCACATCCCATTCTTGTTCCTGTTTTAGTGATAAGTTCCTACTTCTCCTTCATTCACTTCACTAAGAGTCTTCCTTTTCACCCAACTCCATGTTTATAGCCAGGGTTTTTCCCCCTTTGTATTTAGGGATGTATCTGAATCAGATGCGTGTGTTTACCCATTTTCCCAGCACTCCTAAGGGAAGAAAGAATCTTTCCCAAGCATATATAAACTGTTTTCAGGGTGAACCACTTCGCATTTGGGACTGGTGGAGGTGGACAAAAAAGCCACTAGCAAAATGGTATTTCTAGTTTCTATGATACGCTCTGGTGTTTCTGTGCTGCTGTGACCACACAATATTGTCTTTCAGTGGCTCTTAGCCGCATAGAGAAGGCTCCTGATGGGTACATACAACCTTCTCCCTCCCTGTGAACAGTGAAGCGCACGTACCTCCCATTGTGAATGACAGCAGATTCCCCTCTGCAAGTTCAAGTGGACAGGATATTACCATTCTGTACATTTATACTATACAAGACACCATGGAGGGGATTCTTCAAAACCCATGGGTTCCCAGTGCAAGAGCAGGGCTATTATTGAGCTTCCTGTAGGAAGCTTCCTATTGGAGCATCTGATTCTATAACAAGGCAACCCATAGATCAGCAGAAGACTCACAATATACCGGAATAGAGTGGGTTTAGAGTGTATGTTAAGAATAACAGAGAACTGGAATTGGCATACATCTGATTTATCGTTAGTCTCATTATGATGTGTCAAGATGTAATACAAGTGTTTGACTTATGAATAAATTTCTGATCATATATCTTATATAAAAACCATCATAGACTATTGGACTAAAAAGGAGGATTTAAACAAGACAAAGTCCACACTGTAATTGATTAAAGTATAGATGTACAAAATTTAGAGAAAATGTGAAGTGTGGTGAAAGAAACAATATATCAACATGTACCTTTGCAACATACATACTGGACTACTATAGTATGTTCTGTGAGGGTCTGCCTTTGAAGACAGTCTGGAAACTTCAGCTGGTTTAAAACATGGCAGCCAGAATGCTAACAGGGGCTAGTTGCAATGGGCATGACAGGTGTCATTTCATAGAAAAAGAGGTGCAGGAGCTCATTAGCATATGCATATGCCACACCCCCTGACATCACCAGAAGTGTGTCAGAAGGCAACACCCACCGCTCAGGCTCCACCCCCAAAAATCTCAAGGTATTTCCCAACTCAGAGCTGGCAAGCCTACCTGGAGAAAAACTGCTTCAAAAGCACAAAGAAAATTTGGAGCAAGGGATCAACTTTTGTGAGCCACTGCTCTCTTCTACAGATACTTCATAGCTGAAGAAGTGACCAGTGACCCAGTTATGAACACAGGCTGCAGTTCCTGCATTTGCAGAAGTCTACAGATATGGGCAACATCCTCCTCACTTGCTACCTACATGCAGTGTTCCCTCTAAGCTGAGTTAGTGTGAGCTAGCTCACAGTTCTTTAGCCTCTGGCTCACACATTTTTGTCTTAGCCCAGGACGGATGGCTCCAGAGCAAACTAATTTGTGCAGTAGCCAAATCGCTCGCTCACAACTTTAATGCCAGTGGCTCAAGAAGTAGAATTTTTGCTCACAAGACTCCACAGCTTAGAGGGAACATTGCCTACATGTAATGGCTGTTTCAGTGTATCGGAAAAAGAGTGCATGAACACGAAAGCTTATATCCAGAATTAAACTTTGTTGGTCTTAAAGGTGCCACTGGACACAAACTTTGTTCTATTGTTTAAGACCAACACGGCTACCCACTTGAATCTATGCAAACTTGAATTATTCAAGAGGGCTCTTCTACACAGGCAATAGGGTTACACTGTACAAAAGACTTCACAAAGTTACTTGAACAAATTAATAGGGTAGACCCAATACCTCCTGTCCACACATGCTTAAGGTAGGATAGCAGCTCAATATTTCAATAGCAGTGGTACTTTAGAATATCTGTTCCAGTGCAACAGAACAAAGTTTGAGTTCAGTGGCACCTTTAAGACCAACAAAGTTTATTCACACAAAGGCGTAGACCCAGAATTAAACTCTGTTGGTCTTAAAGGTGCCACTAGATTCAAGCTTTGTTCCGCACATTTTATGTTTATTGACTGTTAACCTTTATGTAAGCTGGTTATAGCATAACTCATTAGCGGAAAGAGAGAGAGAAGAAAGAAAGAAAGAAAGAAAGAAAGAAAGAAAGAAAGAAAGAAAAAAAGAAAGAAAGAAGAAAGATAGAAAGAGAAAGAAAGGGACAGAAAGGGAAGGAAAGATAGAAAGAGAAAGAAAGGGACAGAAAGGGAAGGAAACAAAGAAAGGCAAAGAAATGGGGAAAAGGAAAGAAAGGGAGCAAAGAAATGGGAAGAAAGTCGAAGAAAAAAATGGAAAGAAAGGGAAAGAAAATGAAAGCCCCTGTGCATGTTTGCTTTCCCCAAGTTCTAAATTCCCCCACCAGCTTGAAGGCTTACATTTGTAATGTCCCCCTTTGGCTGTGAGTTCCCAGGCTAGAGTACTCACTCAGCCACCCGTTCTCAGGTCCATTCACCATATATATATAAAAAAAGTGAAACAAGAGCTCCAACAGGACCAAACTAAATCACACAGATATTAAGGGAAGAGCAGACTGTTCCATTATACATAGATCTGTGAATATACCACAACAAGGCAAGAACAAAACCCTTTCGGAGGAGGCGGGGAGACATGCCTGGCTTCCCTGCTCAATCTTCTCCAGGTGCCCCACGGCTGTGGCGCACCTATAGAAGAACAGGCTGGGAAGCCAGGCATTTCATTCCACCCGGGGGGCGCGGTACAAAACCAATTTTATACCAAGTAAATTGGATCCCACTGTCTTTCTATGCTCATTTCAAAGTTCTGGCTTTGACTTTTAGTTAATTAGTTTGTTGACTTTCTAACCAAATGGTTTCCAAGGCAGATTAGAACACAATGGAAATCAGTAAAAATTAGGAAAACACAACATTCAGTTAGAATACTCTAAAAATCCATAAAAAGCTAGTTCTCCAATAGTACCACTACCACAATCACACCATTTCTTATTCACTTAACTCAAAGACCCTCTGGAAAAAATAGGGCTTCAACCCTATCCAAGCCTTAAGAGATGTGCCTGTTCTCAACACCTCAGGGAGTTCCACAGTCAGGGAGCAACAGCCATAAAAGCCTTAAAAAGTCCAGGTAAAAGCAGAAAAAGCCCAGGTGCCACTGGACTTTGGTCTATCTCTGTAAGTCACTCTGACTCAGGTCCGTAGGTACAGTGGGGCAGCTCGGGGCCTGCCCCCTCCCTGACTTTCCATCCAGCCCAGGCCCCCCAACTTCAAATTTTATTTGTGGTGCTCCCTTGGGGTGTGCAGGGTGCCCCCTAATTTATTTAAAGGCCCCCTGAATTAAAAAATCCTGGCTACTGGCCTGCTCTGACTGTTTCAGCAATGACCTATGAGCACAGGGGCTCTTTTTGTTCCACTAACTTTGGTTCTGTATAGGCTTATATTGAGAGATGTTGTTCACACTTAAGTTTCTTCTATTCGTGTAGGCTGACTTCTGGATCTTTGCACATGCAAAGAGAAGACAGAACTCCTGGGATATTCCCAAAGCAAATTCTAACATAAGCATGTCAGGAGACAGCTTTCCAGTTTCAAAAGAAAGCCACAGATTTTGATGATTGCGTTTCCTCAGGTTTTGTTGCTCGACATTATATTAAAACAAGTTGACAGATTAAAATGTGCTGAATTTTGTTTCCATAGATTTAATGGTCTCCCCCCCCCCCCCCCCCCCCGTATAAAGTACTTGCTGGATTATATTTATTTCTAGATTTCTCTTCTGGCACAATAAAGTGTGAATTCAGTATGGATAGTTATAAAAGAAATCCAGTTTCTTTCTTGATGTTTAATTCCATTGGTTGTATTAAAACCAAACTGTGGATGATTTAGATCTAACAATTCAGTGTTTTTGTTGTATTTTTAAAATTGCACCACCAAGCTTCTGGAAAACTTAATCTACATCCAGTAAGAGAGCCAACAAAATTACCAAAACCATATGGTAACAGATGGAGATTGTTGTGATATGACCTCATCTTGAATATTTCTTTTCTATGTCTGTGTCAGCAAGAAAACAGAACAATGAGAAAGGGGGGGATGTGGATTCAACATCAAAACACATGAAATGTTATTCTCGTACTAAATCATAAAAATTATAACATTAAATAAGTGTCTAATGGGAATAAATCTGAGTGAAAGAAATCTATTGTATATTGCATTCGAGCCTTAGGTGGTAATATAGATATGGATCAACAGAGATGGGCTACCTAGATGAGGTAGCTGTTTCAGATTTCTTGAACTGCCTTTTTCATTCCTTCCCTCCCACTACTGTAGCTAATGTACAGAAACAAGAATCATGTTTAAAAGAACCTGAAGAAGGAATACACCCTTCATTTGTACAGGAAAGTATCCTTGCAGCCATTTTCCTTTTCCTTTAAATTTACTAATATTTCAATCCAAGATATGCAGTCTAAATGGTAACATTTAAAATACATCTCTGCCCTATCATTCACAATATTTCTTTAAATTACATTGTTCATTTGTTGTTGTTCAGTCGCATAGTTGAGCTCCGACTCTTCACGACCCCATGGACCACATCATGCCAGGCCCTCCTATTCTCTGTCATCTTCCAGAGTTTGCTTAACTTCATGTTCGTTGCATCGATAACACTGTCTAACCATCTCATCCTTTGCTGTCCCCTTCTTCTTTCCAAGCATTAGGGGCTTCTCCAGTTAGTGCTCCCTTCTCATTTGGTGGCCAAAGTATTTGAGCTTCAGCTTCAGTATCTGGCCTTCCAGGGAACAGTCAGGGTTGATTTCTTTTAGGACTGACTGATTTGATCTCCTTGCAGTCCAAGGGACTCTCAAGAGTCTTCTCCAGCACCATAATTCGAAAGTATCTATTCTTCGGTGCTCGGTTTTCCTTATGGTCCAACTCTCACAGCCATACATTACTACTGGGAATACCATTGCTTTCACCATACAAACTTTTGTTGGCAGGGTGATGTCTCTATCTTACACTGTCTAGGTTTGCTATAGCTTTCCTCTCAAGGAGCAGGTGTCTTTTAATTTCATGGCTGTAGTCACCGTCTACAGTGATCTTGGATCCCAGGAACGTGAAGTCTGTCACTGCTTCCATGACTCCCCTTCTATTTGCGAAGGCATGATGGGGTCAGATGCCATGATCTTAGTTTTTTTGATGTTGAGTTTCAAGCCAACTTTTACGCTCTCCTCTTTCACCCTCAGCAAGAAGCTCTTTAGTTCCTCTTCACTTTCTGCCATTAGAGTGATATTGTCTGCATATCTGAGGTTGTTGATGTTTTTCCAGCAATCTTAATTCCAGCTTGTGATTCATCCAGGCTGGCATTTCACATGATGTACTCTGCATATAAATTAAATAAGCAGGGTGACAATATACATCCTTGTCGTACTCCTTTTCCTATGCTAAACCAGTCAGTTGTTCCATATCCGGTTCTAACTGTTGCTTCTTGAACCTTATACAGGTTTCTCAGGAGACATGTTCTCAAGAGACATGTGAGGTGGTGTGGTACTCCCATCTCTTTAAGGACCTGCCATAGTTTGTTGTGATCCACACAGTCAAAGGCTTTAGCATAGTCAATGAAGCAGAAGTAGATGTTTTTCTGGTACTCTCTTGCTTTCTCCATAATCCAGCGAATGATGGCAATTTGATCTCTAGTTCCTCTACCTCTTCGAAACCCAGCTTGTACTTCTGGCAGTTCTCTATCTGTGTACTGCTGAAGCCTAGCTTGTAGGATCTTGAGCATGACCTTGCTAGTGTGTGAAATGAGTGCAATTGTGTGATAGTCTGAACATTCCTTGGCATTGCCCTTCTTTGGGATTGGAATGTAAACTGACCTTTTCCAGCAAAAAAACTGGCAAACTACCTGAAGATTAAAAAAGCAAAACAGACGGTTAAATCTATAAAAATTAACAATAACACAACACAAAGTCCCAAGGAAATTACTAAGGCTTTTGAGAACTTTTATAAAAACTTATACAAGAAAAAGGCCACAGTAGAGTCTCAGGAGACAATCAGTCTTCCTTTGGAGAAAGAAAGGAAAGAGGTACTAGAGGGCAAGATTACAACCCAGGAAATAAGAGACGTAATAAAAGAACTTTAAAAAGGTAAATCACCAGGGCTAGATGGATTTACAAGTGAATTCTACAAAGAAATGATAGAGATTATAACACCCGAAATGCAGGTAGTATTTAATGAAGTCTTGAAAGGGAGAAAAGCCCCAGATACATGGAAGGAAACAGAAATAATATTGATATTAAAACCTCAGAAAGGTCCAGA
>NW_015176489.1:362831-363057 GCF_001447785.1 Gekko japonicus | reverse complement strand
AAGTAAGAGTAAACAATGAACATTCACAAGTACCTCCCATACAAGGCGGAGTAAGACAAGGTTGCCCACTATCCCCACTTATATTTATAATAGCAATAGAACAACTAGCAGAACGAATTAGAAATTCCGCAAGACTAGAAGGTTATAAGATAGGTAACGAAGAAATGAAGCTCAATTTATTTGCAGATGATATCATAGTAATCATGACAAACCCTAAGGAAGGAGT
>NW_015176489.1:362120-362285 GCF_001447785.1 Gekko japonicus | reverse complement strand
TTGGCCGCAAACGACTCGGCCCCATTTCTACTGATGCCACCACAGGTAAGTTTCATGCTTTTGTTGGGACTGTTTTCTTGGGGGTGTGTGTGGATGTTATAGGGTTCAGAGACCGTTCAGATATCCCCCTGCCTCTCTGAGTTTGGGACATAAGAACATAAGAGA
>NW_015176489.1:360461-361790 GCF_001447785.1 Gekko japonicus | reverse complement strand
TTATTATTATTATTAATGAACAAGTCTAATTCCTGTCCAAATGGGCTTCAGGAATACTTTTTGGCCGCTGTCCCTTTCAGGAATGCAGCAGAAGGCTCCATCAGGTGAAAATGAGGCTGTGTGCCTCCTGCATCCTGGCAAATCAGAAGAGGCCTAGGGAGACACATTTAGTATCAGCAGCTTCTCGGTTACTGTGGACCGAATCTCAAACTCATTCAGTTAGTAGCAGGGCTATTTTTGGGCAGGAACACACAGGAACGGAGTTCCGACTGGCTCCCAAGTTGACCACGCCCAGCAGGAACTCATTAGCATAATAGGCCACACCCAAGAGCAGAAACTCATTAGGATTGGCTACATTAGGGCTGTGTGGCCTAACATGCAAAGGAGTTCCTGCTACAAAAAAAGGCCCTGTGTTTTAACAACAAACAAGGTAAACGGAATAAGAAGCAAAAGGTGGGTGTGGCTGGATAACCACACTTCTGGTAACATGTGGGTGCTCTTTTAGCTACCCAATTCCTCTGAATGAGGAAAGGCAGTAACAAGCCGTGCCTTATAGAGGCCCTGCCCATTTTCTGCAAACCTTGGCAGGTTTCAGGGAAGGTACTGGCAGATGGTGCTCATGGGTGCCACATTGGTAAACCCTGAATCAGCATGTCAAAATTCACGTTACGAGCAGTTTCCAGTCTTTTCAATCATGCTCTTTCTTCCCTCCCAAAAACATCTTTACGCAAAACAAATGTTTCAGTAATAAGACCCTATTCACTACAATGCTGTTGGAAACCTACCCAGCAGCACCGGCGTAATCTTCAGGGGGGCGGCGGGGCTTCAGCCCCCACCGAAATTTTTAGGAAGGTGCTCAGCCTCCCCCGGGGGCAGGGGTCTTTTCCTGCCTGAGCAAGGTGGCACTATGCTCTGGAAGTGAGCCCGGGCGCCCCGCCTCCTCCGCTGTCATTCCTGGCCCGCCTGCGGGGAGCCCGGTTCTAGGAAGGGGAGCGCTTTATTTTCCCTTGGCTTGCTGGAGTTCCCAGCGGCTGCAGGAACCTTGAGCAAGCCGGCTCCTGGGGGGGAGGGGGGAGGGGGGTGCTTGGCTGCCTCAGTGAGGTGAGAGAGGGAGCGCCTCCAGCCACCCTGCCTGCCTGGCAGCCCCTTGGCAGCTCCTGCCAGGGCTTCCTCCGCTTTTTGCCTGCACTTCCTGCTCTGGCACGTTCCTGCTTCCATGGAACATTAGGCGCCAGCTCCTTCCTCCTCCTGGGCATCCGGTTTCCCAGGAGCCACAGTTCCTTTCCTCTCAGCCAGACCCTCCCTGCTGCTGCTAAAGTCCTGCAGGAG
>NW_015176489.1:341664-358995 GCF_001447785.1 Gekko japonicus | reverse complement strand
ATGAAGCAGAGGTCCATCAGTGGCTATTAGATAGGGGCTCTGGGGCAAGTGATGCTCTGTCTTCTTGGTGCTTGGGGGGGGGTCAACAATGTGAGGGCTTCTAATGTCCTGGCCCCACTGGTGGACCTCCTGATGCCCCCTGGTATTTCTGGCCACTGTGTGACACAGAGTGTTGGACTGGATGGGCTACTGGCCTGATCCAACACTGGCATCTCTTATGTTCTTATGTTCTTATGACTCAACTTGGATGCATAAACCCAAATTAGAGCATTGGTGCGACCAAACGTCTCTCTCCTTTCAAAAACCAAAACAGTCCAGTGGCACCTTTAAGACCAAGTTCTATAAAGGAACCAGCTCTGGCTTCTCTGTCAGGGCAGATCTGCTCATCCCCCCCCCCAATAGCCAGTAAACCAAAACAGCCCAGTGGCACCTTTAAAACCGAGTTTTATTCAGGTACAGGCTCTCCCTCCCCTGTGAGGGCAGATTTCTCTCCTCACCCCCAGCTATTAATCCAAAACAGTCCAGTGGAGCCGGAGCGGTGTGTGCTGTCTTCTGACACATGTCCTGTGGTGTCAGGGGGTGTGGCCTTCTGTCAGGGGGTGTGGCATATGCTAATGAGCTCCTGCAGCTCTTATTCTACGAAAAGACCCCTGCCCGGGGGCGACTGGTTCCAGTCACCCTTGCTCCTAGCACAGCAATGCCTCTGGCCCAGCCCCAGCCCCCCCCGGAAAATTGGAAAGTCTACGCCCTTGCCCTTGCTCCTAGCACAGCAATGCCTCTGGCCCAGCCCCAGCCCCCCCCGGAAAATTGGAAAGTCTACGCCCTTGCCCAGCAGTTCACATCCACTATACCTACATAGACCAAGGAATGCACTGCTTAGAGAATGAATGCAGGACAAACAAAGCCTGCTCTTGTGTTGTTTTCTGTGTCTTTGCAAAGAATAGGCATTTATTAGCCACAACTTGCTGTGCTGATCTCAGTCACTCGCAGCAACTTATCATGTGCTCACATGGGTGCATCCATTCAGCACCTGAATTTGTCAGGAGCACAAGGCCACGGCCACCTGTCTTGCAGCAAGACAGATAGTTTCATTCTAACTGAGGTATTCTGTATTATGCTCTCTTGTGACTGTTAGCTGATCTCATCTTAATTCCCCAGTATTGTGTTATCTGTTGCACCAAACGCAGCCCAATTCGTACAATGTCAGAAATAGAAATTTAAAAGCAATATTAGGAAAACTGTTGGTGTCCACAGACAAACTTATATAACCATTGAAATCTCATATTTTCATTGAAGGAGTGCATAATAAAACGTCCTGAGAGACTGGAAGAGAAAATGTAGCTAAACAGAATCACACAAGATTGGGGATGATTGATTTCTAACACTTGCTACTTCTGCATGCATTCAGTTCTCGTTTGTACACTCTTTGCTGCTGTGAATGTAGAGGCATGTCTTGTCTTCCATCAAATCCCCATATGCCCACCATCCTCCCATGCTGCCAGTGGGCTTTGTGATGGCTTTAATATATATTGGTTCAGGGAGGGGAGGGAGGCGCTGGCTTTCCCACTGCTCACCAGGCGCACCCCTCCCAGTGCCCGGCCACCTCTGTGTCCTTGGCCGGCACCGCAAATAGTGGGGTGCAGTGACCCGAGGCCAGGGCGTTCATCCTCTGTCCACTCCCACCGCACCAATAGGAGGTGGCTGGGGGTGAACGGAGCAGCCGTGGGGGCCACAGTGAGGTGCGCCAATCCCCAGGCCGATGCAACAGGCAAGTGTTCTTGGCCGTGGCCTGCTGCAGCCCTGGATAAGGGAGGCATCCGGGAGCATGCGTGGCAGGCGGGCACGAGCTGAGGCCCATCACCCAGGAACCCCACACAGCACCCTGTCAGCCCCCCCGGAGAACCCATCACCACTGGGCCATGTGGCATGCCCCCCCCCCGATGGGCGGCCCCTTATCACATCACATTTAAGTGGTCCAAAATGGCTGGTTTATCCCTTCACAAACTCCCTGTCGGCAAGTGTGGCACATCCCAGCCACTGGCCTGGGGATGGGAGGGAGGTCCTGGGTTTCCCACCACTGGCCAGGCCCACCCCCACAAGTGACCGGCCACCTCTCCATCTTCAGCCGGGCCCACAAATGGTGAGGCGCAGTGACTCAGGCCCTTCCTGCCTCTCTGATCTCAAAAAGTGTAGGGTGTAAAATGAAAAGCAGATCCAAATAGAAAAATAAAGAGGTGTAGCCATACTAATTAACATTGGTAAAGTGGTGGGATTAGTACCTATAGTGAATGAAAATTTTCATGTTGTTGTTGAGACTGGGAAGAGGCATAACACTGATCTTCTTGGTTGAATCTTAATCCAGCAATTTCATGTTGGATTATCCCTCTGAAATTCTTCTTTACGAGAAACGTTATTTTTAACATCAGCAATAGGATGCCCTGGAAGATCCAAATGTTCTCCCACTGGTTTCTGAATACTGTCATTTTAAATGTCAGATTTGTGTGCATTTATCCTGTTGTATAGGGACTGACCTGTTTGTCCAGCGTACAGAGTAGAAGGATGTTGCCAACACATGAAACTGGATTATGAGCAGGTGGATGACATAGCTGATGTCCTGTGATTGTGTCTCTAACAAGACAGGGTCTGGTTCAGGAAGGGCGGGTAATAATTAATAAGCTTATTAGTAGAACCAGCATCTGTTGCCATGGTGTCTTTTGTCCACTGCATGCAATTATTTCAATTTATTACCTTTTGTTTCACTTTAGGGGGAAAAAGAAAGAAACCCTAGTTGACTGTAATCTCTCACAGGCTGTCAGCAGCTAATTAACTTTATCTCTTACACTGAGACATGCAACAACAGGTCTACTTTGTAGAATGGAAGCTTAGCCTACTCACTTCCTTGTTGACACTTTATAAAAAAAACCTCATAGGGAGCCTGACAACCTTGTCCATCAATTAATTCAAAAGGAAAGACCACAGAGTCTGTGTGTGTGGTGCTGAAATTGTTCTGAGGCAAAGGCTGTTAAGGCCCTAGAGGAAAATATAACAAGAGCAAACAAGGCCCAGATCTTCAGTTCCAAGCCCCCAAGAATATTAAATAACACACATAATTTGATTTCTTCTTAAAAATGTATAGATTACAAAAAGACAAACATGTTACAAAAAGGCGAACATATAAAAGTATGAACATAATGATGGGTTGGATCCAACCAGCTTTTCAGCTAACAAAAAAAGGAAGGGGTGTGTGTATGTTTTGTTGATCACCAACAAAAAACTATGCCAGGGATCATGAAACCCACAAAGACAAAATCCATCCATGTAGTAAGCAGGAGAATTGGGTGAGAGTGGAAAAGCTGCTTGAAACGTGCAGATGCTTTGGAAATCTGTCATTCCAAAACACTGCAATCAGTGGCCATTTCTGTGTGACTCTATGCTCTGCATCCTTCCTAGACATGAAAACAAGATGTAATTTTAAACAGTCTACCTCATTTCCCCTAGAACCCGGGCTCCAGCAGTGGGACAGATGTCTTTCAATAGAAGACTACTGTTGTTTTAGGCAGCTGCCCATTAATTACATACCATTAAAGAAATCCCCAAAATCAAATCTCTGTCAAAACCACAAATTAAAAACTACAGACACCCATTTTTTAAAGTTGTGACATAGTTCTTCAATTATATATTTAGCACTACATACTGTGAACCCAGGGATGCTCCTAAAATGAACTGTTATTTGGATAGGAGCCATGAAGGCAGGAATCATAGCCTGTTTCTCTAGCTTGAGAAGAATTCATCCTGCTCAGTGACTCATTGTGGCTCTATGTTTCTCATTCTCTTTTTCCTTCTTCCTTGTGGAGCCAGACTCAGGGGCAGTAGGACACCTTTACCCTGATGTTCTCCTCCCCCACTGACACTATGAATGTGGCTGCAGATCTCCTTCTGATCTCCCCACTGTTGTAGCAGCTGTCACCACCATCACCACCAGTGCAACCCAGGGAGAGAAAACAGAGAGGGGTTCCCTTTTTCCCTTCACTTCAGCTACTGCAGTAACTGATTTAGGGATCAAATAGGGTTGCCAGCCTCCTGGTGGAATCTGGAAATCTCCTGCTATTACAATTGATCTCCAGACGATGAAGATTAATTCCCCTGGAGAAAATGGCTGCTTTGGAGGGTGGACACTATAGCATTATACCCTGCTGAGGCCCCTCCCTTCCCCCAACTCTGCCCTTCCCAAGCTCCACCCCCAAAATCTCCAGGTATTTCCCAACCCAGAGCTGGCGACTCTATGGTCACAGAAGGAGAACGTCCTGGCAATGAGAGGTGATTGGGAAATTCTGGCTGGAGAGGGGCAGATAATCTCCAGCAGTTTTCCAGGCAAAGTGATTTCCCAACTATTGTATGGGGTTCCAATCTGGATAAGGGCCTTTGATCAGATCATTGGATGTGTGCAATATAAGTTTTTAGGGAAATCATGGGTATTCCAAACTGTGTTCCATATGCAGCCCTTTGTTTAGGAACTGGTCTAAATTTAGTAGAAACAAGAGCGTGGCACATGACAGTTAAGTTCTGGTTGCATTTGCATTATTATGGGGATGCCGGGACTTTCATACAGCAAATGCTCACTGAGCCCAATATCTCAAACTGGTCAGCTTATACTTCCTTAGATTCACTAGCTATGCTCCCTTTCATGAGTGTGTACTTGTTAATCAAATGCAGAATCCTTGACATGGAAGCTCAAAAGCTTTATAGTTTGCCTAACAAGTCCTGTTCCCCTCTCAGTTTTGAGGTTCCTTTTACTACAGGTAGCTAGCCTTGTCCCCTCTCCCATTTGCCATATTCCCATTCCTCCTGACAGAAAGAAAATTGTAAAATAGGTGCTTTTCTTGGTGCTCTCAATCCTGCTGGGGTATGGAAGGGAAAGGAAGAAGTGTGGCTTGTCTAACTGGTCCCTTCCCATACCTTGGGATCATATGAGGTTGGCCTTTTCTACATGCCAATTCTGTAGGGTTACCAAGTACCTACCGCGAATTGGTGGGGGCCAGATGCTTTCCTGCTGAAACATTCCTGCCTGTAATACACCTGCGTTGCACTATGCTGTTGCCCAGATGTGACATCAGCACGCCGGGCGATGCTCTGGCAATGGGGCTGAAAACTTGATGGTACCATCGAGTTTTCAGCCCCATTGCTGGAGCGTCGCCCGGCTACATGCCTACGTCATGTCTGGGCAACAGTATAGTGCAGCGTGTGTGTTTTCCTTGCGGGAATGTTCCCGCCAAGAACTATATGTCCCCCGCCGATTCACGGTAGGTACTTGGTAACCCTACAATTCTGCAAGAGTTAGGTACACAGTGGTGCCTAGGCTCCCAGATAACTTATAGCTAGAGGATCAGGTCTAAAATCCTTGCTTTGATGAAAGATAAAGGCTCCCTTGCTCAAAAGCCAGTCGAGTCTGACTCTAGGGTTGCGGTGCTCATCTCCGTTTCAAAGCCGAAGAGCCAGCGCTGTCCGAAGATGTTTCCGTGGTCATGTGGCCGTCATGACTAAACACCAAGGCACACGGAATGCTGTTACCTTCCCACCGAAGTGGTACCTATATCTACTTGCAATTTCTTGCTTTTGAACTGCTTTGATGAACAGTCCACTAAATCAGCTTGTTGAGTTCACAATGGCAAATCTGATGTTCTGAGGTAATTAATCTGACCACTGCAACATAATGCATTATTGTAAGCTACCTTGAAACATGGGGAAAGTTTATTTAAAATGTTTTAATAATAAATAAACCCCAAGAAGTGTACATTTTTACAAAAAATAAAATAAAATCCCATCGTTTGTGTACTGCCTGACTAGAACAGTAGAAGATTTGGAGAAACGAGTATTATACCATAACCACTTTGGGATCAAAATCCAGAAGAACAACTTAAAAGTACCCTTGCGCCTAGTGCTTCTCCACAGTGAGAGCTAATAGGATTCTGCTGAAAGTACTGTTCCTCCATTTCTGCCTGAGCTTATTAGCCATGAAATTAAGTTTCATTGGTGACTAACGGATCTTGCAAAATGGCTTGAAATGGGACTCTTTTCTCTTTTTTTGCACACAGAGGCATTTTGTTGTCACCTCCTCCATATTTCCACATTCATTCTTGGTTAAATGAAAGTCAAAATCCCTTTGGCAGTTCACCACCTGCTGCACTGGCAGCTTAATGTACCATAGAGTGAAGGGAAAGATTTATTCATTCTGGAAAGAGTTGCCTGTGGAGTACCACGCCTCAAAACAAGCCAGTTTAAATTAAAAAGGGAAAGATTTAACATTTAGTATTGTGCTCCTGTTTAGCTCACAAAAATTAATATGCTGGTAGGAATACACAAGAAGCACTCTATTTTTCATAACTCTGAGAGAGAGAGAGAGAGAGAGAGGAGAGAGAGAGAGAGATTAATTTGGTCTACTGTCTTAAACATAGACGTTGAGACTAGTCATCCATTTTACCAGTGAAGCCTACACAGCAACATCAAAAGCCGAAGGAATTAATGCATATTATTCTGATTTGGTTTAAATGGTCCTCAATCTGGTGATTTCATTTTAAGTAACTTTCCTGTTACCAGCTGCAGGCATTTAAGAGAAAATTGGGCTCTGAAAATACAGACAGCCACAGCTTGTCTCCCCCCTGTACCTCAGAAGACCCTAACTGACAGTGGGCAGGGTTGGAATACCAATAAGCTTGCTCCTGCCCGTGTGAAAGAACCAACAATCCTGCCAAGCAGAAGCCACACAAAAAATAAATACTTATAGCCTCAGACAATGCACTTGTTTTCCTGCACTCATTTGAACTGCAGAAGCAAAACCTGAAAACTCTTAGTAGGATGGTTTGGGTAATTCAGGGCAATAGTCTAAGTATAGACTTAACTTCTTACATATATTCACACAAACTAAAAAACAAACACCTGCACTTTTCCCAGTCATTCTTTTACACACACACACACACACACACACACACATCGCATGAATAAGAACTGATATGGTTCAAATCAAGCACAACTATTCCTACATTTCTGCCTGAGTTTATTAGTCATGAAATTGTTTCAGTGGGGACTAATGAGTCTTACCAAATGACTTGAAGTAGAACTATTTAGTCAAAAATCATTCTCATCTTGTCTCACAATTTCTCTGCCTTCATCACTAGTTGTAATATAGACTTAATAATTTAAGAGAAGTGCCTTGGGGTTTCCTACTCACTTGCTACACATCTCCCAATTTTTATTTTGCTTCCTTGTTGCTTTCTGAATGAGGTCATGGATTGAAACAAGAGGACTAATTCACACAAGCACTTTACATGCTGCTAGTAAGTATAAGTTTTATCGTCTTCATACTGCAGTATACATATAGTAAAAAGACCATCAGAAGTCATAGAAACAGAGTTGGAAGGGACCTCCAGGCTCATCTAGTCCAGCCCCCTGCACAATGCAGGAAATTCACAACTACCTCCCCCCCCAGACCTCTAGTGACCCCTGCTCCATGCCCAGAAGATAGCAAAAAACTTCGAGGAACTCTGGCCAAACTGGCCTGGAGAAAATTGCTTCCTGATCACAAAGTGGTGATTGGCATTTCCCTGGGCATGTAAGAAAGGGCCATGAGAACTAAGCACTGATGCAACCCTTCCTGCCCTCTCTCTCATGATATGCCTAAATTCACAGAATCAGCATTGCTGTCAGATGGCCATCTAGCCTCTGTTTAAAAACCTCTGAAGATGGAGAGCCCACCCCCCAAGGAAGCCTGTTCCACTGAGGAACCACTCTAACTGTCAGAAAGTTCTTCCTAATGTTTAGCCAAAAACTCTTCTGATTTAATTTCAACCTGTTGGTTCTGGTCCAACCTTCTGGGGCAACAGAAAACAGCTCTGCACCATCCTCTATATGACAGCTCTTCAAGTACTTGAAGATGATTATCGTATCACCTCTCAGTCGTCTCCTCTCCAGGCTAACCATACCCAGTTCCTTCAACCTTTCCTCATAGGACTTGGTCTCCAGACCCCTCACCATCTTCATTGCTCTCCTCTGGACATGTTCCAGCTTCTCTGTACCCTTCTTAAATTGTGGTGCTCAAAACTGAACACAATACTCTAGGTGAGGTCTGTGAAGAGCAGAGTAAAGCGATACCATCACTTTGCATGATCTGGACACTATACTTCTGTTGATATAGCCCAAGATTGCGTTTGCCTGCACGGGAAATGTAGCTGCTAGCTGTTTTTATTGGGCATGTGGATGCTTTGCTTGATATCCGCATAGTGGTACTTCTGTGTTTTTTGGCTGATTATAAGTCACTTCAGATAACACAGATTTTTTTTTTTGCTGTCAAGTCACAGCTGATTTATGATGACCCCATGGGGTTTTCAAGGCAAGAGACTTTAGAGAGTTGCTTTGCTATTTCCTGCCTCCGCGTAGCAACCCTGGACTTCTTTGTTGGTCTCCCATCTAAGTACTAACCAGGGCCAACCCTGGCAAGATTCTGAAATCTGACAAGACCAGGCTAGCTTCAGCTGTCCAGGTCGGGGCTAAATGTGGAATGCACATGTTCAAATACAACACAAAACATTGTGTTGCCTGCCCCAGTGATCTCACAGCGGTAATACCAGAGATGACATGTTTCACATGGGGAAGGTTCAAATTTAATTTATGTCATCTCCAGTTATAAGAGTCTCAGGTAGTAGATGTTAGGAAAGACTTTTCTCAGACTCTGGGGAGCCAGTGCCAGTCAGAATAGACCAGGTAGGTTTGCCAGTCCCCGGGTCAGGGCGGGGGATCTCATGCTTTTGCGGGCTCCTGCCCACCTCCGACCAGCTGATTGGCAGGGAAACTCTGCCCCCAAACAGACATCCCTGTGTGTCCAACATCATCACGTTGGTGACATCAGGGGCAACACTATACTTTCTGGACAAAACTCTATGGTTTGTAGCCATTTTTACCATCGAGTTTTGCCCCAAAAGTAGAGTATTGCCAATGCGATGACATTACTTCCGTAAGTGCTCAAATCCTTCTGCCAGCACGAGGTAGGCACCTGGCAACCCCGAGACCAGGAGTGATGTCTGTGGGTGCAAAGGTGCCTATTGATACCTGTCCTGGTCCCTGCCAAATGTTTTTGGAAAGTGGGCAGAAACAGATGGGGCTTTTGCTCAGAAGGGCTTCTGAATGGCCACTGGAGATCTGACTGGCTGTGCAGATTTTTTAAAAGTTCCTTTGGCAGCAGCTGCTACCACAACACAAATATCTTCACTGAGTGACTGAAGTGTGTGTGCAAGAAAATATTTTTAAACAATGTGTTCTTTTTAAAAGACACCATATTGAACTGTTTCTGCTCGAAATATTTAAGAGTGATTATGAGAGTTATGCATGACCTCACTCCCTGACATTCTATGGCTGGCTCTGCTTCTTCTGGCTGCCATATTGTGGTTGGCTCCACCTCCTGCAGCAGACATTGGTTGCATCTCTCACTCTGTGTCAGAATTTCAAAGAGGCCTGCAGGCTTAAAAAGGTTTCAGAGCCCTGGAATAGACAGTCCCAAGCTAAAAAAACAACAACAACCAATAGCTTGAATCAGTATAAAGCATAAGACTTACAGTATAAGACTTAGCTTAGCTTCATGAATTCACATTAATTTGCACATGACTGCAAGCCTTCTTATTGATAATTGAGAGTGCAGATTTTGTATGTGAATACATAACAGACAATTCATTTGATGTAGGCTTAGAAACATGACCACATACGGAGTGTTCAAGGGCCAGACCACAAATACCAGGGAACAGCAGTGTGTAAAACCATTGAACCACAAATGCTAAAATGCACCACTGCATAGATACATTTAAGCCAAAAAATTTATACTGTGTATATACTAGGGTTGCCAGGATCAGGAGACCTCCCACCAGCAACCCCCACTGTCTGCCAATGCTCTGTGTGCCAATGGGAGAAAAATAAATTGAAAAATCATCATTGGCATGATGGTGCCATGTCACTTCATCAAAAGTGATGTAATGCTGATGTGCTGATGGCGTCCTCCCATGTGACTGCCCCCCAACACCCACTAGTTGGCATATTAAGATTAATTGCCACTGGCTGGCAACCCTATATGTATACACACACATCTCTTTATATGGAAAATGGTTACCGTATGTTTGGGAGTAAAGCAAAACATTTAGAGGAGGAGGAGGAGAGTTGGCTTACAGAGTCTCAGAGTGGCTTACAATCACATTCCCTTCTTTTCCCCACAACAAACTCCCTGTGAGGTAGGTGGGGCTGAGAGAGCTCTGACAGAAACTGCTCTTGAGAGAACAGGTCAGAGAGAACTGTGGCTGACCCCAGGTCATCTAGCTGGCTGCATGTGGAGGAGTGGGGAATCAAACCCAGTTCTCCAGATTAGAGTCTGCCATTCTTAACCACTACACCAAACTGGTTTAACTGCTACACCAGACTAATGAAGAATTTGTACAAATATGTCAAACACATAATGCTAGAAGAGTCTTCCTGTTTCAAGATAGAATTTCTTCTTCAGATGTTTTACTCTCAGGTTATGAAGATATTGTGCAGACTTCTAAATCTCTGCACGCATGGTAACATCAAATAACAATTTAGTATTTCCCACTATAATCCTATAGTGGCTTCAGTGGGAAGGAAACCGTTTCGAGAAAGGGAAACCTTTAGTATTTCCCACTATATGAAAAGTAGAATCATAGAATCATAGAATGGGAAGGGACTGCCAGGCCATCTAGTCCAACCCCCTGCACAATGCAGGAAATTCACAAATACCTCCCCCCACACCCCCAGTGACCCCTTGCTCTATGCCCAGAAACAAGAGAAACCTGCTGAGCTATGCTTTAAATCTGAAGTGATAGAAACACGATCCAAACAAATCAGACATTATTAATTCCTTCAATTATAGCTTGCTACTGCAAAACAGAATATTTCTATATTTAGTCAAAAAGTTGGCATATTAAACTTAATGCTCCTGAGATTTTTCATCTCAAAAATAGCATCCTTCACTGGCTCTCATAAGATAGAAAGTAATTCTTTAATGCCCTAAGTTGGATGGCCCATGCTGGCCCAGTCTTGTTATTTCTCAGAAGCTAAGCAGGGTTGGTACTTGGATGGGAGACTTCCAAGGAAGCCCAGGGTTGCTTTGCAGAGGCAGTCAATGGCAAATTGCCTCTGTTCCTCTCTTGCTTTGAAAGCCCTACATAAATGCCGGCTGTGAATTTCCAGCCATTCCTTACCATAGCAGCCGAATTTCTCTGGACATGCATGAAAGCTTTTATATATACTTTCTCATAAAGAAATGCACTCCTGATCCCAAACATAACAAAGAATTAGATGTGGACTCGCATACCTACTTGCATTGAAAATGAAACAAAAAACCCCACTATTGCTGACACCTATTGCTGACCCTGTTACCCAAAGAGGCAGTCTCCTAATTAGTTGGAGGAATTAGCTTTAAGGAGTCAGAGCAAGAGGGGGTAATTGGGATCTCCACCAATGTATATGGGGATCTTTCCCTCAAGATAACTCTCTAAATGAACCAGTCGGATGTGCAACTGGAAAGGATTTTATTGAAATAGGAATAAAAGGGCAAAACTCATGTACAAACATGCACAGAAAACACACAAGCTATTTAAGAGGAACACAAGTGGGAATAGTTGAGGGGAAAAGGCTATAATTACCAGATCTTGTAGAGGTCCACAGAAGCAGCAGCAAAATGAATAGCTTTTCAGAGAGTGAGAGAGAGAAGGCCCACGTACAAGTGGGGGTGGGAGGAAGATCCAGGAACACACACACAGACACTGGTGGCTGTGTAATCCAGTTATAGGGCGAAATGTTGCCTAAGGCAAGCTGATATGTTTGCCTCAAAAATAATACCTTTATGAGTCATTTGGAGGTAAACACTGATTTGAGAGAAGTTTGATGGGATTTCCTGGGGTGGACTAAAGATGTAAATGATTCTTGATGACCCGCTAAGCACTGGTTGGGAGAAACTACCAGGTTTCATGAGTGTTGTTAAGTGTTGCTTAATTAAAGTAAATGGGAGATGGGAATAGAGGCTGGACAGTTGTTGGGATTAGTACAATGTGAGGCAATAGTTTCTTGGGAGACTCATTGTTCCTAAATTATGCATCTCCCAAGGGTGGGGAGAGGGTCATTAGTCAGTCAGCTGCTTTGACTCACCTTAAAAATATTTTCCCAGGCTTGTCTCTGACTGGCATTCATTTTGGGCCACCAAACAGTGTCTTATATTTATGATTTTTGAGGTGATATTCAATGTTCCCTCTAAGCTGTGGAGTCTTGTGAGCAAAAATTCTACTTTGTGAGCTACTGACATTAAAGTTGTGAGCAAGCGATTTGGCTACTGCAGAAATTAGTTTGCTCTGGAGCCCTCCTTCCCGATCTAAGACAAAAATGTGTGAGCCGGAGGCTAAAAAACTGTGAGCTAGCTCACACTAACTCAGCTTAGAGGGAACACTGGTGATATTATGTAAAGGGTCTTTATGCCTCTTTCTCTCTAAGTGCTAAACTGCCCCTCTGTGGGAGGAGGGATCTGACTGCTAACAACCCATTGTAAATCATATTATTTAATCACTTGAAACCTTATAAGAACCCAATTTGCTGAAAATTTCTAGTAATTCCATTCATATGTATCAGTTGAGATTTAATTAGAACTGAAGCCATGATGTCTAGAATCTGAAAATCCATTCTGCCTTTTTTGTAATAACGAATTACCATAATCACTCAGGTTTAAAAGCTCAGTTCTCAAGTGTGCAGAGGTCCTGCAGAGTACCTGAGAACTTATTTTTTTTAAAAAATCACAAGGAGGCTAGACACAAAATTCCCAGTATATGGATGATTTGGCCCTGAGTGAACCAGCCCTAATTTCCTCAAAGAGGAGCTATCAGAACTGCAACTAAGGTAGCCATAGAAATCTTGAGTCCCTTAGGCCTGAAAGTATTCTTGTCCACCTGGCAGCTTTCAGGTTTCTCTTTCTCCACAGTATTCTGTCTCCTGAGTCCTTTCTCTTGTTCACTGTTTATTTATCCATCCTGATCATAGAATGGAATTTCACAGGGGCAAGAAATGACAACAAACCACACTGCCTCCTCCATAGACCTTTGCTCTAAGCCTGTCCTACTGCTTCTCCTTCTACATCTTTAAAATATTTCTTTTTGCCAAAAGAATAAAAACAAAGGCTAAGGAATTTTGCTCATTTCCCCCCACCTGGAGTTTTGGAGGCAGTTCTCCCTTTCAATCCCTTTGCAAGAGGAATGCTGCCTGGCAAATCATGGGTCAGCTGATCACATGGGTGACAATCAGCCTATAAAAATATGGTCCTGGGGAGTAGAATGCAGCCTTTGACCTCAAGCTCATACTTTTCCATCCCCTGTTGTGACATATTCATTTTTTGCCAAGCAAAATGCAGTTTGCAGTCAGGAAGAAAACAAGCAAAACAAAGTGGCAAAGAGCCAGAACTCGACAGAACAGTTTGGGTTTTCAAGTTAATAACTGTATACATGTTTGTGTCCTGTGGTTCAGAAAAACTGATGTGGAGAATGATGCTACATTTTCTGGGAAAGGATATTAGTAACTAACTGGAAAGGATAGTGTGCAGCCGTGTTGGTCTGAAGCAATAGAACAAAGTTAGAGTCCACTGGCACCTTTAAGACCAACAAAATTTTATTCAGGATGTGAGCTTTCATGTGCACACACACTTTGTCAGACAATGAAATAGAATTACAGATCATACTTGCATATATACAAGGTGACTTGTTAAATTAGCATGCAAAATAGTGAAGTTTTTTTAACAGATAAAAATAATGACAAACTTGGTTTCTGGTTATCATCTGTTTCGGTTCAACTGTGGGGGGGACAACATAGGTAATAAATATGTCAGAACTGGAGATTGATGTATGCTAAATTGTGAGGATTCAATCATTTGCAGTCTTAAGTACAGTGATGCCCTTGGTTCAGATACAGTGAAAAAACATAGTGCATATGATTCATAGGCCCCGGTCACACGCGAGGATTTGGGCCACGAGAGGGACAGAATGGATGCGCAGCAAATGGGCGTGATCCCACGGCAACATCTGGGAAGCGTTGCCTGGCCGTCACCAATCCGTCCCTCCCGCCCAAAACCCCGCACCAAAAAAGAACCACCTACCTGGGTGGTTCATCTGGAAAGGCCGCGGCAACAGCGGCCGTGGGATCGCCGGTGCGTCCTTTCGCCAACGCATCCCCGGCTCCGGGTCAAACTGCACATGTGTGAGCATGCGCAGTTTGCCAGCCTCCCCCTCCCACCGTCGCTTTCTCCCCGGCATCTGATCGTGCCGGGGAGCAACGGCGCCGTGGCTCAGGGGATCCATGGGATCCCGCCGCGGCGTCTCTAGTTTGGTGCGGCTCAGATTAGCCGCACTTCTGCCGCCATTTTTCCTGCCATGTGGCAGGGACCATAGTTAGTTTATGAAACCAGGAATTGGACTGTAGATGGTCTTTGATTTCTAGCCAGTGTCACTTTTTCCTAGCTTCAGGATCATTACCCTTTCCACCACCTTTTCACCAAAATATGTGGCTGGTATCCTAATGTGATTTAGGATTCCCAATTCTGGGGAAAGGTTTACCATGTGCTGTCAATGCAAGGGCAGGGAAGCTGCACTGAGGAATCTTCCCCAGTGCTGTAGTCTTGATCTATGTCAGAATCTTCCAGGGTTACCTTTTAAGACTGAATAACACATCAGCATTCCACTCACAGAACTCTACTGTCACACACTGCAGATCTTTGCCAAGCTCACTGGTTCATTTTTCTGGAGGTAAAAAACAGTGATCCAGTCAGTAAAAACAAGACCTGGAGCTGACTGTGGTTCAGATCATGAGCTACTCATTGCAAAATTCAGACTTAAACTGAAGAAAATTGGGAAAACCACTAGGCCATTCAGGTTTGACCTAGATCGCATCCCTGATGAATATACAGTAGAGGTGAAGAATAGGTTCAAGGGTCTAGATTTGATAGATAGAGTGCCTGAAGAACTATGGACGGAGGTTCGTGACATTGTACAGGAGGCAGCAATCACCACCATCCCAAAGAAAAAGAAATGCAAGAAAGCAAAGTGGCTTTCTGATGAGGCTTTACAAATAGCAGAGGAAAGAAGGAAAGCGAAAGGCAAAGGCGAAAAGGAAAGATTTACCCAACTGAATGCAGATTTCCAGAGAACAGCAAGGAGAGATAAGGAGGCCTTCCTGAATGAACAGTGCAAAGTAATAGAGGAAAACAATAGAATGGGAAGGACTAGAGATCTCTTCAAGAAAATTGGAGAAATCAAGGGAGCGTTCCATGCAAAGATGGCCATGATAAAGGACAAAAACGGTAGGAACCTAACAGAAGCAGAAGATATTAGGAAAAGATGGCAAGAATACACAGAAGAACTATACAAGAAAGACCTCGATGTCCTTGACAACCACGACGGTATAATCACTGACCTCGAGCCAGACATCCTGGAATGTGAAGTTAAATGGGCCTTAGAAAGCATTGCTAACAACAAAGCTAGTGGAGGTGATGGTATTCCAGCTGAGCTATTCAAAGTCTTAGAAGATGATGCTGTTAAAGTTCTGCACTCCATTTGCCAGCAAATTTGGATAACGCAACAGTGGCCACAGGATTGGAAAAGGTCAGTATACATTCCAATCCCAAAGAAGGGCAATGCCAAGGAATGTTCAAACTATCGCACAATTGCACTCATATCACACGCTAGCAAGGTCATGCTCAAGATCCTACAAGCTAGGCTTCAACAGTACGTGGATAGAGAACTGCCAGAAGTACAAGCTGGGTTTCGAAGAGGTAGAGGAACTAGAGATCAAATTGCCAACATTCGCTGGATTATGGAGAAAGCAAGAGAGTACCAGAAAAACATCTACTTCTGCTTCATTGACTATGCTAAAGCCTTTGACTGTGTGGATCACAACAAACTATGGCAGGTCCTTAAAGAGATGGGAGTACCAGACCACCTCACATGTCTCTTGAGAAACCTGTATAAGGGCCAAGAAGCGACAGTTAGAACCGGATATGGAACAACTGATTGGTTTAGCATAGGAAAAGGAGTACGACAAGGATGTATATTGTCACCTTGCTTATTTAATATATATGCAGAGTACATCATGCGAAATGCTGGCCTGGATGAATCACAAGCGGGAATTAAGATTGCTGGGGAAAAGATCAACAACCTCAGATATGCAGATGATACCACTCTAATGGCTGAAAGTGAAGAGGACCTAAAGAGCCTCTTGCTCAGAATGAAAGAGGAGAGCGCAAAAGTGGGCTTGAAGCTCAACATCAAAAAAACTAAGATCATGGCATCCGGTCCCATCACTCCTTGGCAAATAGAAAGGGAAGTTGTGGAAGTAGTGACAGACTTCACGTTCCTGGGATCCCAAATCACCGCAGACTATGACTGCAGCCATGAAATTAAAAGATGCCTGCTACTTGGGAGGAAAGCAATGGCGAACCTAAACAGCATGATAAAAAGTAGAGACATCACCCTGCCAACAAAAATACGCATGGTCCAAGCAATGGTATTCCCAGTAGTCATGTATGGCTGCGAGAGTTGGACTATAAGGAAGGCCGAGCGCCGAGGAATAGATTCTTTTGAACTATGGTGCTGGAGAAGACTCTTGAGAGTCCCTTGGACTGCAAGAAGATCAAATCAGTCAATCCTAAAAGAAATCAACCCTGACTGTTCCCTGGAAGGCCAGATAATGAAACTGAAACTCAAATACTTTGGCCACCAAATGAGAAGGGAGCACTCACTGGAGAAGACCCTGATGCTGGGAAAGATTGAAGGTCAAAGAAGACGGGGACGGCAAAGGATGAGATGGTTGGACAGTGTCATCGATGCAACGAACATGAAACTGAGCAAACTTCAGAGGACAGCGGAAGACAGGAGGGCCTGGCGGGATCTAGTCCATGGGGTCGCGAAGAGTCGGACTCGACTGTGCGACTGAACAACAAAAAAACACACAAGTAGCATGCCAGCCTCTGAGAAACATCCCCTAATGTGGAATTCTAACAGAAATGGAGGTGTTTGCATGTCTGTTTCATGTTCCTCTGCCAAATTACCTTTCCTCAATTTTATATCCAAGGCTTCATTCGAACAGAAAAAAAGCAGACTGAATATTCACAACAAATAAGAATGTGCTTAATTTACCAAATAACTGAAGTGAGGAGTTGAGTTGCTCTGGTAATAATAAAAAGATCTCAATTCCCTGTGGTGCCTGTTTGGAACAAAAAGACTAACATAATTGATACTGTTATTTTTATATATA
>NW_015176489.1:338089-341605 GCF_001447785.1 Gekko japonicus | reverse complement strand
ATTTATTTATTTATTTATTTATTTATTTATTTATTTATTTATTTATTTATTTATTTATTTATTTATTTATTTATTTATTTATTTATTTATTTATTTATTTATTTATTTATTTATTTATTTATTTATTTATTTATTTATTTATTTATTTATTTATTTATTTATTTATTTATTTATTTATTTATTTATTTATTTAATAAATATCCCACCCTCCCTGCGAAGGCAGGCTCAGGGCAGCTTACATGGAGTATATAAAACAGCTAAAACACAAATTGAGTAAAATCATAACAATACAATTATAAAACAAAATAAAGTGCTAGTACAGTTTGTATCAAGATGACGGGCATTAGCAGCATCCTCAGGCAGCATCCAGCTAACATCATATTCTGGGTTATATTAGGCTGTTGATGATGATGTTAATATTGGGGCCAGGGCCTCAGTTTCTTGGGTATGGCTCCCTAACTGAAAACCTGGTGGAAGAGCTCCATCTTGCAGGCCCTGCAGAACTGTGAAAGGTCCCTGATGTCCTTTGGGAGCTTATTCCCCAGTACAGAGCTGCCACTGAAAAGGCCCTGGCCCTCGTCACAGCCAGCCTGGTTTCTCTGGGGCCCTGAAGGGCCAAACGGTTTTGGGATCCTGATTTTATTTATTTATTTATTTATTTATTAGACTTTTACCCCGCCCTTCCGCTGAGTGCTTTCTGGAGAAAAGGTGGTCCCTTAGATATGTAGGCCCTTGACCATATAGGGCTTTAAAGATAAGAACCAGCACCTTGAACCAAATTCAGTATGCTATAGGCAGCCAGTGCAGTGCTTTTAGTGCAGGTCGGATGTGCTCCCACATAGGGAGGCCCAACAACAGCCTGGATGACACATTCTGCACCAGCTGCAGCTTCCGGATTTGGGACAAGGGTAGCCCCATGTAGAGAGCATTACAGTAATCCAGTCTCGAGGGGACCATTGCATGGATCACTGTTGCCAGGTCATTGCATTCGAGGAAGGGAACTGTCTGATCAGCCAAAGATGGTAAAAGACTGACTTTGCAGTGGCTGCTACCTGGGTCTCCATCATTAAGGAGGCATCCAGGAGCACTCCCAAACTCCTAACCTCCGGCACTGGCACCAATGGCACCCATTGAAGGTCGGGAATAGGATCACTGCCCTCGGACCACTCCGACTCAGTCACAGGACCTCCATCTTCCTCAGATTCAATTTCTAATAGGTAGAGAGTAAAGTGCTAGGTGTTGCACAATATGTTGTGTGAGTAGAACTGCACTAAGCCCATTCATTATTCTGCTTGTGCATTGCTGGGTTGAAGCCAACAACTTCAGTGCTCTTAGAAGGGTGCAACCTTGTTTAGGATTGCACTGTAAGTCTGTATAAGTGACAAATTACAAAACCTTCCATCATAGGCTGAAGCATCTTTTCCCCTCTCCCTCTTAACATATCACCTTATGTAGAGTTCTGAACAACCCACAAGCTTGCACACAGTTTTGTGATATTTTGGTTGGCCCCAATAAAAGCAATTACACAACTTTTTTTGCATTCGGATTTTTCCATGGAACAACATGGCTATCTTAGGCTGTTTTCATACATTAGATAATACACTTTCAGTGCACTTCAGGGATTTTTTGCAAGTGGATTTTCATGTTTCACACAGGAAAATCCACTTGCAAATGATCACTAAAGTACATTGAAAGTGCATTATACAATGTATGTAAAAGCAGCCTTAATCTTTGGTCATGTTCAGGCTGCTTTTGGTGGGCTGCACTAAAATAAAATCAAGTCTACCCGCTCCCTCTGTGCTTTTGGAACCAGGTGCACAGTTCTTAGGATCCTGGAGTTATTCTTCTTAATCTTCCATCTGGAAGTGAACACTCTGTTTTCAAAAAAGATAGCTTGGTTTAAAAATAGTATGAGAGGGTGTATTGTTTCTTATGCTTAGAAGGAAGTTTTCTCTTTAACATTTGAGCACCGTGGTGGTGATATTTACCTAGACAGATGCAATATTTTGTTTCCTTTATGGTGGTGGTGATGGGGAATCTGAAGCCTGAACTATTATAATTATACCTTGCTTATTTTTTCAGTTACTTCTGTGACATGATCATCTGCCAAGATGCCTTTCATCAGTTTCACATTCAAAGCATCTTTCTCAGAAAAATTATTCTTTGAATCCTTTGGCTACTCTATGTCAATTTGCTCTCTAGGGCTTGCTTTCTACCTTATTTAACTTTGAAGTTATGTCTTTGATTTCCTTCCTCTAGGGAAGAATTTTTTGGTGTGTGATCATATCCCTATCAATTAGAATTTTAAACATTCATTGGTTTGTTTGTTTTTTAACAACAAAGAGGAGGCTATTAGAACTCCAGGAGCTTAGAGTTCTCCAAAGGCCTTCCTCGGGGCTAGAAGCACAGGTGGGTCTCAATGGCTAAGAGAATACTTCCAGAGTTACCTCCTTGCCGTATAGCTTCTTAGATAATGACATTTGCATCCATGGGAAGAATGTTTTGCTCCTTGTTCAGGGTGTGGTCCAACTGGAAGAGGCAGGACAGAAGAAAAACACAAACATCTTGGAGTGGGGAAACCAGGCAAGAACTTTATCGACTACAGATTCCTCAAGTCTTGGTGCATCACGAATAGGGAACAAAACAAGTGCTGCTGACTGCACCCATTTCCCTGCTGAATTGAACCTGTGTTTCCTAACTAAAAAAATATACCAGAAATGTCTCCTGCCAACCTAGCAGCTCGAAAGAAAGGAATTGCAAGTAGATAAATGGGCACCACTTCCGCGGGAAGGTAATAGTGTTCCATGCGCCTTGGTATTTAGTCATGCCAGCCACATTACCATGGAAATGTCTTCAGACAGCGCAGGCTCTTCGGCTTGGAAATGGAGATGAGCACTGCCCCCTAGAGTTAGATTTGACTAGCTTTTGAGCAAGGGAAACCTTTACCTTTATCTTTACCAGAAATTTACTTTTTTTTCTATGACAATTTACTGAATGGTCAAATATTGTCAACTTAGATGAAAAAAATACAGAGGAGTCCTGCTGGATCAGACCAAATATCCAATTAGTTCAGTATCTCATTCCCTGCAGTGGCCAAAAAGATGCCCCTGGAAGGTCTGCACAAACCCCTGTAGTTGTCCCCAAAAACTCCCATTCTGATGAATACTGCCTCTGAATAGGGACATTCCATTTAGCCATCATCTCTCCCTTATTATAAAGGAGTTTTGGGTGCCAGAATTCTAAAATGCGCCCCGTTAGTGTATGGGTGGAAAACATGCCACTCAGAAGAGCTGCCTCCAATGACTGGCTCCCTCAGCCAACCTGCCCTGCCATTGGCTGGGTGGCTGGGAGGGGAGGGAGCCAGTCATCGGAGCCAGCGTCTTCTGAGCGGCCATCTTCCCGCCCATAGACTAAAGGCCGCTTTCAGCCCAACGGCGAACGGAGCCGATAGGCTCCGTCCGCTGGTTTGCCGGCTTCCCCCCCCCAGGCCCCCTCCTCGCCGGTGAACGGGTCCTG
>NW_015176489.1:323153-337136 GCF_001447785.1 Gekko japonicus | reverse complement strand
GACGGGCCCCGATAGGCCCCGCCCGCCGGTTTGCCGGCTTCCCCCCCAGGCCCCCTCCTCGCCGGCGAACGGGTCCTGCAGGGCCCGTTCGCCGCCTTCCCCCCCCAGGCCCCATCCTCGCCGGCGAACGGGTCCTGCAGAGCCCGTTCGCCGCCTACCAGTTGCTGGAAATGGCTGGATGCGCCAGATTAACTCTGTTCAAATACCCTATTCAAAACTAGCGGTTCTGGTATGGTACGTTTCCCACATTTTCCATGGTAAAAACAGGCACAAAGAATTCATTTGTTTCTCTGCCATCTCCTCATCTTCCTTAAGCAATCCTTTAAATCCTTTGTCATCCAATGGCCCAACAGCTTCCCTGGCCAGTTTCCTGCTACTGATATATTTGAAGATATGTTTTGCTCACCTTGTCAACATACTTCTTTTGCCAGAACCTGTGCTCCTACCTATCTTAATCTGAGGTATGCATTCTATCTGGGCTTCAGTTAATGTGATTTTTAAAAGTTTCCTAGAATCCTGAAGAGATTTGACTCTCTTGAGTTTCCCTCTCTGCTTCCTTCTGATTACCCCCCCCCCCTTTTGTTAAGTTCCCTCTTTTGAAATGTGATTGTGTTGGACTTTTGGGGAAAGTCTCCATTAATATAAATGTTCAACTTAACAGCACTGCAGTCAGTGGAATAACATCTACATCTTCTACAAGGTCTCAAGCTCCTCTCAGAACCAAATCCAGAGTCATAACACCTCTAGTCACTTCTGTGATCAAAAGTCATTTATGATATTCAGAAACCTTGACTGTATGGCATGACTTGAGCACACATTTTCCCAGTCACTGTGAGAGCAGTTGAAGTCACTCATTAATAAAACAATTATTACTCCAGTCACTTCTTTGTCTCAAGTTTACCCTTATGTATTTAATTTATTTAAAATATTGATATGTCTGCCTATCCCCCCCCCTTTTTAGACGGGTAATTATTCCCTTTTTATTTTCAAGCTTATTTAATTTTATGTTTTCTTTAATGTAGAGAGCAACATGATCTGTAACAAATCCCTCCCTATCCTGTCTGTAGAGTTTATACCCATGTATAACCACTTTCTGTATATGAACATTTACTACAGGTAACTTCTGGAGGCTATTTGTAGGGAAGAGGAAGAAGTCATA
This sequence comes from Gekko japonicus, assembly GCF_001447785.1. Lineage (NCBI taxonomy): Eukaryota > Metazoa > Chordata > Lepidosauria > Squamata > Gekkonidae > Gekko > Gekko japonicus. The sequence continues at coordinate 335,977 of NW_015176489.1, read as the reverse complement.
TAACTACTTGAAAAATAAATGTATAATGCCACAGAAGCCAACTTCCAAAGCAGCCATTTTCTCCAGGGGAATTGGTCTCTATCAGTTGGAGAACAGTTGTAGTTCCAGGAGATCTCCAGTCCTCACCTGGAGGCTGGCAACCCTAGCCCACCTTAGCACACAGAGATTACTATCCTGACTGAGATGGGAGGATAGCATAAAGCTAGGATGGCTTCTAAGTGAGACTCTTGTCTATAATACTGAAGATATGATACAACTAACAGTGGGAATTCACCTCATATCAACCTTTCTTCACAAGGGGAATGTATAATGTATCAGATGCAGCTGTAGGGGAGCTGAAGTCTGCCAGATTTGCCTGTCCATACCATCTTTCTTGGCTTTTCAATAAGTAGACCTTCTATACTGATCTTAGTGCCATGCTCCTTTAGTAAAGTTGTGGTCTAAGCCTTCAGCTATTGGTGCCCATCTTCTTCCAAAGCATAAGGTTTACACATGAAAGGTTCTGTTTGCTGGCAGATACCCTGAGCATATGCTTAGCCTGAGGTATTTTAGGACACAAAATGTCTACTACATACAAATAACACATATTTATATTTCAAGTCAGCAAAAAAATAAAGTAAAAATGGAAGTATCTGAGCCAATAAAACATCAGTTCTTTTGCATTACTATAGAAAACTTAGTTAACAACTTTGGCTGAAACCCATACTTTTAAAATGTTAGCCTAAAGCCAGTCTTTTTTAAAAAAATTACATCCCAGATCTAAATCGTGAAAGAAAGGATTTATAATGAAAACACTAACACACTCCTAAGAGCACAACATTGCTAGTGCAGGCCACAGCTTAGAGGAGGGGGGAAATAGCAGTGTATAGGATAGCATGTGTTAATTACTCTTAAACCTGTTAGTATATTATGCCTGGCAAAGCATTGAGAATTCTTGGCTTTCTTTGAGAAAATAATGGTGTTTTAGGATTCTCTTTTTAAAGTGGGGGGGGGATAAAAATTAAACAAAGAAAAGATTAGACACTATAATGATTTCATGGTTTAAAATCCCTTTGCAAGAAACAACCTAATTAAATTTCTGACATCATCAGTTTTGTTAGTAAATAGTAACCATGGATGCAGAGAAGACTTGCATCTCATTAGAACCTGTATAGGGTTTCACTGGTAGAGACGTTAGCTCTGGCATGGCACTCTAGGAACAAAGGGGAAAAGACGGGCTACAGCTTTTTCTCACTGAGCTGAAAGATGGTATGATGAGAATAACTGTAACTCACTAAGCAGGAGTTCAATACTGGACAATATATTACTTTATAGTATGGGCCATTTGGAAAATGCAGCTAGAAAAGATTTTGGAAGTATCCTATCAATAAATTTATCTAAATATTAAGAGTCTCCTTCAGACAAGTTGTTATGTATGAACCAGCAAATTAAATATTTTTAATGTCCTAGGATCCAAACCATCCAGCTGGGTATGTTGTATGGTATGTGAAATGTACTGGGTTCAGGCATGTAGAGTGATTGGCTCATGTTTATTAAGTGGTTTCAGCTCAAAACTAAGACAAACTTGCTGGGTCAGAGCCCTGCTTATATTCATGAAACACCCCACATCCCACACCCAACACACACCCCACATCCCACGATAGGCTATTTACAGAGCATTGTTTACCAATTGGCTACTACTAGGATCCAGATCTATCTTTTGGTTCATTCTAGGATCCAAGCCTTCTATTGTGATGCGCTCCAAGCTATGCTATTCCATATGTTCACTAGCGAGCCCTTTCGCAAGTATGGTTCTATCGCGATACATAACAGTACGCCTGTCAGAAAGCATGGAAAAAACCCTTCCAGATTTCTTTCAGTAACTTCTAAGGCCATGGTGGGGTTAGAAAAATGTGGATTAGCATGCAGGCAGCAGAGACAGGCAGAGAGGAAACAGAGTCACTTACACTTGTCAAAGCAATGCCTCCAATGAGTCTCTGCTGCTTCTTGGCTTGTATTGCATATTGGGCAGACATAATGGCAGTACTCGTTCTTCCACTATGTCATCCATATTTGAAATGTGGAAATTAATGCCTGAAATAATGTATGGAAAGCAAGCAAAAAGAGCAATAAACAAGAGCAATAGGTCACAACGTCTGCCTCTATAGTCTTCTAGGGATTGTTACAACAGTTACACAGTGAGTGTTACACCAACACCTGCAAAGATCCTTTATGGTCCTGAATTGGTAGATTCTCCCAACGACACAGGTCTCTCAAGGGACAGGGACAGATAGGATCAGTAAAACAGGAGCGAGAAATGGGCTGATGCCTGACTCCCTAGTAATTGAGATTCAAACTGGATGTGATGGTGGCTGTTCATGTATTGCCCCATGAATTGCCCCAAGGGTGATGGGAAAAGTATGTGTGGGTGACTAGGGTAAAGTCTGGTCCCTCATACCTAGCTTACAGACATACTCAGCTCCTCTCCCCAAGCATTTTTCTTTTAGCCAATCACACTTATACTGTAATGCTAGGCCGAGTTACACACTTCTAAGGTGATTGGCTTCAGTACACTTAGAAGAGTTTAGGGGTGTGCATTTGGGCATTCTGATTGAAACAATGCCTCAAATTCCCTGTTTAGCTTCAGAGCTGGAATTTCCAATCCAAAATTGAACAGGGGATTTTGTGCACTGTTTTGGATCAGAAATATCAAAATGCACACCTCTAGAAGAGTCTAACTGTGCTTAGGACTGCATTGCTATTTATTTATTTCATTTTTTATGCGCCCCGGAGGGAGTTTTTAATTACATTTTCTAAAAACTACAAACTACAACGAAAAAAAGGGAAAGGGTCGTCTACATCTAGGGAGAAAGGAAAGAAAACCACTAATAACTAAAACCCCAAGAATAGGAGATTATTACAACAGTTTATATAAGTGTTAATCTAAAATGCTAGTATTACATTGAACATAGTCGATTAAGCTAAATTATTTATCTTTTTAACCATTTATTTAACTGTTTAAAGACAACCCCAAGAGCATCATTTACAACAAATGCTTTAAGGCACCATTAAGAGTTCTTCAGCCTTCACTTTGCTTTATCTTATCTAATCCTCAATTGGTATTCTCATTTAGGGGCAGCCGCCCCCTTTCCTGAAGCAGAGTCCTCGTCGGAAGACACAGAGTCCATTTCGTCACTAAGTTTGCTGTCATCTTCTTCTTTAGTGTCCTTCTCTGGCTCATCCAGCTGCAGTTTCATAAACTCACGCACTTTGGAAACAGAGTCAATTTTTTCTTTTTTGTCCTGTAGTTTGAAAATGACGTCTTCAGGGGTCAGCCATCTGTATGAAATGCTGTTTGTTTGTAGAAAGAGGATTAAGTCTTTGTACTTCTTCCTCTTCTTCCTTATTTCAAATGGGATATCTTATACAATCCTAATAGTATTGCCTCCCATTTTCAGGGGTGTTCCTGTAGTCGCTTTCAGGATTAAATCCCTCACGTGTCTCTTTGAGAATCTCACCACTATCTCTCCAGGCAGATTATTTTTATATATATAAACGGAATCGGCCCTATAGACCACATCCATTTCGCTTATAAGGTATTCCGCTTTTAAATCTGTAACTGGAGCTAATGCATTGCTCAAAAGTTGTTTTAGATTCTCATCTTTGGATTCAGGGACCCCTTGGAACTGGAGGACCAGGTTAGCTTTCTCCATTTGCAATTGTAAAAGTTGAAATTCATCTGAAGCTTGCTTCTTTTCCAGCATTTGCACCTTTTCCTTAACTTTTTTAGAGTTGGCATCCATTTCCTTTACTTTCTCAGCTGTTTGCTCTGTCTTTTTTGTAGTTTCAGACAGTTGGAGCTGCTGAGCTGCAAAGTTCTGGTTTAAAGTTGTCAGCTGCTGATTGATGTTAGTCATCTGATCCAGTAGAGGGCACAAAGAATCCACCAGAAGTTTAGAGAACTCAGTGGTCTCTTCCAGCTGTGGGCTCATGCTCCCGCGTGGTTTCGCTTTTGCTTGTTTTTCTCTCTCCACTTTTTTCCACGCTATTTTTATGGATTGTTTACTTTTGTATGAACTTGCTAAAGTCTCTGAAATTCACCCATACGCTTATCCGCGCTCTGGTAAGTTTCTTAAAACAGGTTTCAACGCTTTAACTTCCACTCCCCCCCCTTGTTAGATCACTTTTTAGTTTATGCGTGTGGGAGGGGCCCCTCCCCCGCTCGCTTTTCTCGCCATTCCCAGGGGAGGGCTTTCTTTTTAAATTGCAGGTATTTTGCTTTAACTCACTGTTCACTGTTGGTCATCTCGCTTAAAATCCGTTTAAAACGCTCAATCTCCGATGCTTGTCCCGGTCAGTGGCTCTAGTTCCATATGGACGCATAGCAGCAGGACCGTCAGGGTGGAAGAGTGCATCAATTCCCCAGTAACGTGCTGGTGAAGAGGCCACCCTTCAAAAGCTCCATGGCTAGAAGCCTTTCGCAAAGGCTCCAGGGGGGTAGTGGCGAACAATGGCCCCCCTCCTCACCGCTAGCACACAGATCGCACCCCCGGGAGGTCTGGGAGGTGTGTCCGCCAGCGTGTTGCCATGAACTGAAATTCCCCCATTGCTATTTATTTTGAATCTATGTCTATCTTTCCAGTGATAGCAATCAAAGTAGCATAAAGTGAAAACTTTGAGACAACTTGCGAAGAAAGCAGCAAATGAATTGAAAGAGGTAAAATACTTTGAAGCATGGACAAAAAATAAAATTATGCTCCAAGAAATTAAATTGAGAGAAAGGAAGGCCAAACTTCGTGGGGTCTCTTTAAACTTTTCTGAAACAGAAGACCTTACTGCACCTTTAAATAAATGGCTGCAACAGATATTTCAATCAGCAGGAGAAACAGAGATCTCTGAAAGAATAATCACATCTGCCTTCCATTTGAACATCTCCAAAAAAGGCCCTCCAGATGTCACTCCAGGTATTCTAATTGAGTTCACAGAGGTACAGACCAAAAACAAACTCTTTAAACTTGCGAGGGAAAAACAGGGTCTGTGCCTTGAAGACACGATTGTTTCTTTGTTTGCTGATGTCCCAGCTGAGATTCTTATCACAAGAAAGAAGCTGCGAGACACAGGCTCTCAGAGAACATAGAATTCAATACAGATCGCTTGCATTAGGACACTTAGTGGTCAACTTAAATGGCAAAACTTTCATAGCTTATGCTCCCGGAAGACATCAGGACCCTGCGGGAGTAATTATGATATCTTTAAAAATGTTAACTTTATTTTCCATAAAGTGGTAGTTACTCTTCTAACCACAGTAGGATACATTCAGAAGATACTCTCATTGTACTTCAGTAGACTTAGAAGGGTGTAACTCTGGTTAGGATTGCATTGTTGATCAGATCAAATGGTGATGAAAACCAACATTTAAAGACTTCCAAACAGCAAAAAAAAAAAAAAAAATGGCTGTAGTACAGTTATACACTATTTTTTTCGGGATGGTTAGCATACTCATAAAAATTAGAATTTGAAAAAAACAGTTTTAACTATTCCTTTCCTAAACTTTGGTATTATAAGTGTCTTTATTTAACTTAGCTACTTTTCTCCATGGTGAGGTATTATTCTGAATTACTTTTGTAAAAGAAATTACATGAATCCTGGTTTTGTGAATGGTTCAAAATGGGATCCCATTGTGAGCTTATACATACTGAGGAACTTATTTTTTGATGCTTGTCCAATGAGTTCTGGTGTAAATAAAACTCAGAAACACCATTGTAACATTATAAATAACCCTCAAAACTGCCTGAAAGACCTATACTATAGACTTACAATATACCTTTGAATATCAGTATAGTCCCTATGGCATATGATTAAATATTTATCGTTAATATATTGGGACCATTATTATATTTGATAGGCAAGATGTGGTTTAAAACAAAATATGGTTTGGAAGGAGAAATAGTATCAGCTTCTAAAATATGAAATATGCAGGGAAACAGAAGAGGCCGAACTAAAAGTAACTACTGTCTAGGAGATGATGATGCTCTGGAGACATTTTAAATCTGCAGTTTTGATATGTAGTAAATTTTTTCTTGCAGCACATTCATTCCTTAGGTACAAGTTTTGGGGGAAGTGAGATGCTGTTGCATATTCACTAGTGTGTAAGTTGCATTGCAGCCATATTTTTACATTTCTCCTCCATAAATTCACATGTCTGATCACATCAGAGCATTCATTTATTAGAAGGATTTCTCATTCATAGTGAATGTATTCTGGGTTTTTCCTCCCTGTAGGTTATTCCTTTAAAAAAATCATTTTCAATGCCCATTCAGGATTGATAACTGGTATGCAGTAAACACTTGTGCTCTCACTTGTTTGATTGGTTTATTAGGCATTTATTTAAGCAGGCTTCAAAATTCCCATGAAATTTTTTTAGTTGGATTTAATGGAAGAATTATATTATGCTGCCATCAACATAACAATCCCTTTTAGAGAGCCCTCAGAATAGATTTTTATGTTCATTGTCTGCTTGGGAAAACTGCATGCTTAATAGAATAGAGGAAATATTATCCACTTTCTAGTTCCCACTGCTAGGTTTCACTCAAATGTCTTCAATCAAAAAGATGAACTAATGCTTTCAGACAGACCATGTGATTACAATTCATCATCCTCTCTATACTAGCTGAACTTGTATCTCTCTCTGGAAGAACTATCTCTTACGGAAATCTCCAAGTTACATCTTATTTCCCCAAAACAGCTTATCAGGAAAAGTAGAACTGCAGTTTACCTGCAGTCATTGAAATATTTGAAAGGGAAAATAATGCATCTTCTCAAATGAAAGATTATTGTAATGCTTAATTTCTAAAATAAGATGTTACATTACACAGTCTTGCCACATGTGTCATCTCCTCTGACCACAATTTTTTTTCTTTGTCCTAGGAATGTGGTGACTGGTTGTGTTAGTATTTAGTATTGTTTAAAAGGGTTATAAAGCAAAACCCTGACAAACTGTCCAAATTAAGGTTTGGTGGTCTAGGCACTGTGGAGTGGGGCTGTGGCTCAGTGGTAGAGCATCTACTTTCTGTGTAGCAGATCCCAGGTTCAATTCCCAGCATCTACAGCTAAAAGGAACACATAGCAGGTGATGTGCAAGATTTTTGCTTGAGGCCCCAGAGAACCATTGTCAGTCATACTACACAGTACTGACCTTGATAGACCAATAGTCTGACCCAGTATGGCATAAAAATTGTCTTCTAAAACAGGAACTCATCCATTATGTCAATTTAAAACTCCAGGAAAAGAAATCTAGGTGACCTCTGTGGGAACAGAATTTGTATCCAGAAATCTAAAAGACCATCCACATTAAGACATCTCTCATAGGATGGAGGCCTTGTTCCGGGCAGACGGAGTGCATCTGTCAGTTTGGGGTCTGGACGTCTGGCTGCATGGGGTCCGTTATTCCCTCCTCTCTTGGCTACAGCTGTAGGGACGTTGGCGGGAGCAGGACCAAGGGGTTCGTCCTGCTCTTGTGGCGGTGACAGCATGGGGCCGGATCCGTTTGGCGGAAATTGGCCTGTGTGCCATTTTCCAGTGGTGGGGACCCCCTGTAAGGGGTCTTGGTGTGAGGGCTGAAGGGAGCAAGCAAACGCAAGGACTAACAGCGATTGCCCTCATCGCCAGGTGGTAGGGGAGTTCACACAGGGGCAGGCATCCAGGTGAACCCCGGCAGCCTGCCATCCCACAGTTTATACCCATGCCAGCTGGCTAGGGTGACGGATACTGCGGCTGGTGGACAGGCCAGCCGAAGGGTCAGATCCGGTGGACCCATGCTGCACCAATGCCTATAACAGCTGTAATCAATAAGGGTGTGGCCAATTTTATTCACCTAATTTCCAAAGAAACTGTGTGTGAGTGGTCAATTTAAACGGGGCAATAGGTGACCAAGCCTCTCCATCCTGAATACAATCTGGAACTACAAGAGTGAATCACTATTTCTACCTCTTCCACCAGCACAGATCCACTAATGGACAAGGGAGTCGAAGGGAGTTTCATTCTGTTCTCCTTCCCTGCTTCAGCCTCATGACCTACATTAGTCCATGGGGTCCTGTGGGGTCCTGTAGGGTCCTGTGACACCAGAAATAAACTTTCCTAGAATCAGAAAGCTCAGCTTTGTGGGGGAGAATGCAGGAAAGATATGTACAGCTTGCACCTGCAGACTGTGGGTTCCAACCTTAATTTGCAGTGATCCCTCAAAACTAAAACAGAAATAAAAAAACATATGATAATTTCTTCTATTTTCTCATGAGAGAAATTTTAGTATATTTAACAGGCAGTGTTCAATAAGTCTCCTTGCTTGAGAATTAGGTGCATGGTAGGAAAGGAAGCAGAAGGAAAGAGGCAGGACAGAGCTAAGTGGGCTGGCATAAAGGACTGGATATAGGACTGGGCTAAAAATCTGGCAAATATGTCAGTTGTTGTCCCCCCCCCCCCCCCAATCTCCAGCTCTGACAATCAAAATAGACAAGTTCTTTCATTGCATGGATTGAAGGCTTCCTGGAGCAATTTCCTGGAAGCTCACCATCAGTGCAATCCTAAACCAAGTTACAATCTTCTGAGGACACTAATTTCAGTGGAGAAGAACTGCATTGTATAGTTCCGCCTAGGACTGCATTGTATAGTTCCTGATCCTTCACAAGCCCTGGTCCACCTCACAAGTTGAAAACCACAGTTCTAGATATCTATGATACAGTTCCTTCTTGTTATTGTTCAGTCACAGAGTCAAGTCCAACTCCTTTTGACCCCATGGACCACATCATGCCAGGCCCTCCTGGCTTCCACTGTCCTCTGGAGTTCGCTCAATTTCATGTTCATTGCACTGGTAACACTGTCCAACCATCTCATTCTTTGCCATCCCCTTCTTCTGTTACTTTCAATCTTTTCCAGCATCAGGGTCTTCTCCAGTGAGTGCTCCCTTCTCATTTGGTGGCCAAAGTATTTGAGCTTCAGCTTCAGTATCTGGCCTTTCAGGGAACAGTCAAGGTTGATTTCTTTTAGGACTTGACTGATTTGATCTCATTGCAGTCCAAGGGACTCTCAAGAGTCTTCTCCAGCACCATAATTCAAAAGCATCTATTCTTTGGCACTTGGCCTTCCTTATGGTTCAACTTTCACAGCCATACATTACTACTGGGAATACCATTGCTTTGACCATACAGACTTTTGTCGGTAGGGTGATGTCTCCTTATTATGCTGTCTATGTTTGCCATAGCTTTCCTCCCAAGGAGCAGGTGTCTTTTAATTTCATGGCCGCAGTCACCGTCTGCAGTGATCTTGGATCCCAGGAACGTGAATTCTGTCACTGCTTCCATGGCTTCCCCTTCTATTTGCGAAGGAGTTATGGGGCCGGATGCCATGATCTTAGTTTTTTTGATTTTTAGTTTCAAGCCAACTTTTACACTCTCCTCTTTTAACCTCAGCAAGAAGCTCTTTAGTTCCTCTTCACTTTCTGCCATTAGAGTGTTATCATCTGCATATCTGAGGTTGTTGATGTTTTTCCAGCAATCTGAATTCCAGTTTGTGATTCATCCAGGCTGGCATTTTGCATGATGTACTCTGCATATAAATTAAATAAGCAGGGTGACAATATATGTCATACTCCGTTTCCTATTCTAAACCAATCAGTTGTTCCATATCCCATTCTAACAGTCACTTCTTGACCTTTATACAGCTTTCTCAGGAGACATGTGAGGTGGTCTGGTACGCCCATCTCTTTAAGGACTTGCCGTAGTTTGTTGTGATCCACACAATCAAAGTCTTTAGCGTAGTCAATGAACCAGAAGTAGACGTTTTTCTGGTACTTCCTTGCTTTCTCCATAATCCAGCAGATGTTGGCAATTTGATCTCTAGTTCCTCTACCTCTTCGAAACCCAGCTTGTACTTCTGGCAGTTCTCTATCTGTGTACTGCTGAAGCCTAGCTTGTAGGATCTTGAGCATGACCTTACTAGCGTGTGAAATGAGTGCAATTGTGTGATAGTTTGAACATTCTTTGGCATTGCCCTTCTTTGGGATTGGAATGTAAACTGACCTTTTCCAATCCTGTAGCCACTGTTGCATTTTCCAAATTTGCTGGCATATTGAGTGCAGCACCTTAACAGCATTATTAATTATTAATCAAGTAATAATAATTATTAATGAGCGTTGTTCATTATTCAAGTCTAATTCCTGTCCAAGTGGGTTTCAGGAGTCCTTGTCTCTTTCAGGAATGCATCACAAGGCTCCATCAGGTGAAGATGAGGCTGTGTGCCTCATGCACCCTGGCAAATCAGAAGAGGCCTAGGGAGACACATTTAGCATCAGCAGCTCCTTGGTTACTGTGGACCCAATTGATAGTCTGAACATTCCTTGGCATTGCCCTTCTTTGGGATTGGAATGTAAACTGACCTTTTCCAATCCTGTGGCCACTGCTGCATTTTCCAAATTTACTGGCATATGGAGTGCAGCACCTTAACAGCATCATCTTTTAGGACTTTGAATAGCTCAGCTGGGACACTGTCATCTCTGCTAGCTTTGTTGTTAGTAATGCTTTCAAAGGCCCATTTGACTTTGTGCTCCAGGATGTCTGGCTTGATGTCAGTGATCACACCATCGTGGTTGTCAAGGACATTGAGATCCTTCTTGTATATTTTTCTTGCCACCTCTTCCTAATCCTTTCTGCTTCTGTTAGGTCCCTACGGTTTTTGTCCTTTATCATGGCCAGCTTTGCATGGAATGTTCCCTTGATTTCTCAAATTTTCTTGAAGAGATCTCTAGTCCTTCCCATTCTACTGCTTTCCTCTATTATTTTGCATTGTTCATTCAGGAAGGCCTCCTTATCTTTCTTTGTTTTTCTCTGGAAATCTGCATGCAGTTGGGTAAATCTTTCCTTTTCACCTTTGCCTTTTGGTTTCCTTCTTTCCTCTTCTATTTGTAAAGCCTCATCAGACAGCCACTTTGCTTTCTTGCATTTCTTTTTCTTTGGGATGGTGCTGATTGCTGCCTCCTGTAAAATGTCACAAACCATCCATAGTTCTTCAGGCACTCTATTTAGTCCCTTAAACCTATTCTTCACCTCTACTGTATATTCATCAGGGATGTGATCTAAGTCAAAACTGAATGGCCTAGTGATTTTCCCAACTTTTTTCAGTTTAAGCCTGAACTTTGCAATGAGTAGCTCATAATCTGAGCCACAGTCAGCTCCAGGTCTTGTTTTTACTGACTGTATGGAGCTTCTCCATCTCTGACTTCAAATTATGTAATCAATCTGATTTTGGTGTTGCTCATCTGGTAATGTCCATGTGTAGACTCGCCTCTTGAGTTGTTGGAAGAGGGTGTTTGCTATGACCAGTGTGTTCTCTCGACAAAAGTCTGTTAGCCTTTGCCTGGCTTCCTTTTGTTCTCCAAGGCCAAACTTGTCCACTATTCTGGTTAACTTTGACTTCCCACTTTAGCATTCCAGTCTCCTACGATGATAAGGACATCTTTTTTGAGTGTTAGTTCTAGGAAGTGTTGTAGGTCTTCATAGAACTGATCCACTTCAGCCTCCTGTGCGTCAGTAGTTGGGGCATAGTCTTGGATTACTGTGATGTTGAATGGTTTGCATTAGATTTGGAATGAGACCATTCTGTCATTTTTGAGGTTGTATCCCATGGATCGCTGCCTTGTCATGGCGAGGGGGCTTCCGTGGTTCGATGAGCCTGCAGGCTATACTATGGAAGGCCACCCAGGATGGACAGGCCACAGTGGAGAACTCAGACAAAATGCAATCCACTGTAGAAGGAAATAGTAATTTACTCCCCATGGACAGTTCCTTCTAGTGATTGTCAAAGTTCACATTCCAATTCTTGTCACATTCTGGTAACTCCTCCCCCCAATAATACATTCACTGTGTGACTATGGCTGTAATGAGAAGATAATGTTTTGTTAGTTCCTGAAGAGACTATTATCTTGTTGTGGTGTTTATAGCACTCAAGAAATTCACACATCTAAGTGAAAAATCCATGTTTTGTTTTTGGGGTTCTGACAACAGCTTGTGGGTAAAATTGTGAGAATGTGTGTCATTGTTTCTTTTTTGGCAGAACAAAATGATCTAATTTTTGTTTGTCTAGCTGGATGCTGAAAACGAAGGATTTTTAAACCATGTGTCAGAATTTGAACTTAATTAAAACTAATTGCCTGCTATACTGTAAGTGATGCTACTGGATTTTCAAACAGCTCTTGTTACCATGGGATGGTTTACTTAATGCCATTCTCTCACATGATGAATTCTTTTTCTGTCTTCATTATACTGCCCCAGTTGTTTATCTTTCCTTCCTTGCTAGCCAGGTTGCCCAGAAGGTCCTTTCAGAAGATCCTTTGCTTTGCAAAGGTCATAGGTGAGGTTCAACAGTTCGTTATGAGCATGGAATCAAATGTGTTCACAAAACATTAACACTTCAAAATTTCAAATCATGTCAATTTAATTTACTACATTTTTATCCTGCTCTTCCCTCAAAGAGCTCCCCTCCTCCATTTTACCCTCACAACAACCTTGTGAAGCACATTAGGCGGGGGGGGGGGGGCTCCAGGTACACATAGCAATCTTCATGGTAGAATGTGAATCTGAACTTGGGTCTCTCAGAGCTTAGTCCATCACTCTAACTAAAACAAAATAAAGATTATTATTGGCAAAAATTGTTTGCCCAGTCTAAGCACTTTTGAGAATTAATCCACTTTTCACTAGTTCTAAATGGTTATACAACAGTGCAGTATTTTTCATTGTTGTTTATATGTAATAAATGACAAGTTAAACTTTACTAGTAGTTGTGTGCTCCCTGCCCCA